>NC_056733.1:948410746-948477330 GCF_019279795.1 Protopterus annectens
ATACCTTTCCGGCCTTTTGTTTTGATTTCGTCTCTATTCCCCTTTTTCTCTTTGTCTACTTTGTCTGCGTTCGGTATGAACATACGGTTTGAATATCCAGGGGGTCTTCCTTATATTCGTCGTCGCCTGATGCATGTGGGTTAATCAGGCCAATAGCTGTTCCTCGGTGTGTACTTATGCGCATATCAGCGGTGATCCCCCTTCCTTTCGTTCGTTACGCGTCGGCACTAGGCCATGGTTCTTTCCTCGTGTGGCCGTTGGTTATTTGCAATACCTTCGTGAGGATGGTATGTATTGTATCATGTTTGTGTGACTGCATCCGCTATGTGTGTTGTCGGGTACATTTCGCTGTGGTGTTAGCCGTGCATTGTGTGTGTTGGGTATGGTATTGTGTTTGACATGTGGGTCCCCGTGTCCTGGCGGCGTCTGTCGATGGCGTTGTGCATTCAAATGTGTTACATGGCTGTTATTTTCCTGTACATAGCGAATGCATGGATGCATGAGCCGCTGCTAGTGTTTCCCAGGAGCTTGTTGTGGGTATGCCGCTGTCATTCACTGCCTGTATGTGTTTGCTACTGTTTTAGCTGTTATCCCTTTGATATGTGCAATGGGGTATATCTGCGGATGTGGGTGACGGGTACGGTGTGTGAGTCTTGCATTTATACATACCAGATATGCTTGTGTGTGTGCTCCATCCGTGCTTGGGGAGCTGCGGGTTACCTGTGTGTTGTTCCGGGAATGTTTGTTTTGTTGATGTCGTCTGCTGTCGGTATCGCCTGCATGTGTGCTTCCTGCACGTATTCATCCTTCACATCGGTTATATATCTGCGGATGTTCGTCCGTGCCTACCATCCATTGGCATTTTGTCGCTGATAGTTACGGTGATTGTGGTCCTATACTTGGGGCGGACTGTATGCTACCGGTAGCCTCCTATTCGTGTGCCTCTTGCTTACGTCACGGTAGTGGAACACACCGCGGTATTTACCGGACCGTGACTGTTCACGATCGGTGCCGGGATGGCACATTCGTATTTTTGCCGTACATGCCTGATGCTGTGTAACGTTGCCGACGGACCGTGTGGAGTGTACGTTATGGCCGCCATACCTACGGTCGTGGTTTGTACATGCGTCCTTTGCATCTCCTGTTTGCTATGGCCCTGTGGTACACTTTGGGACATTTGCGCTTTGCATCATTTTACGTCGCCACGTGCATAGCCACTGAGGAGATGTCGGTACTACTTTGTGGGTACTGCTGTACATACGCCTATGGTTCCTGTACTGTATGCCTACGCCTGTTATTACACTCCGGCTGTGACATGTCACCTTCATACACAGTTTACACTGGCACACACATTACACACACACAGCGGAACACACGACAACCTCACCTCACACATACACATATTGCCGCCATGGCTGTCAACCTTCTATTTCCGGAGTGGGGAACACACACAGTAGTAATGTGAAACACATGGGCATAATGTGGAACACATAGTAATGGCATAGTGACAACTTCAGCTAAGTAGGTCATAGGTTGATTATGATATGCTGATTTACTTACAGTGAAGAACCTTTACTAACTTACTATGAGTACATTCTATTTACCAGGATGTCATTTATATACATTCCTAACAATGGTTGTTTGAGAGACATTTTCAATGTGGAACTTGGAGGAACTGCGAGGAACATGCACTGTTTTACACCCCAGATGAGGTACGTTCCTCATAATGTCGTACACTTCACTGGTATGCTTTCCGCTTTCGCACCGACGATTGGACACAATACCTATGTTGGCCGCATCGCCGGTGGCGGCGTGTATCTCCGCACTCATGTCCTATGGATATGACACGCACATATGTAGGGTTGCCACCTTTTCAAATGGCCAAGGTGGGACATTTTTAGTACGTACGTCAGGTTTTGCATGCCAACACATACCCACGGCCAGTACAGAGGACAGCGATTCACTTTTTTGACGGAATACAAAGCTGTAGCATTACAGTTGCTTATTCTGTTTATTATCATATTTAGATGTTTCTTCTACAAAATAACTGTTTTCTGCAACTAATAAAGTAATTATGGGAAATGGTTTTGTCCTACAATCTCAGGACATTTGCCATTTTGTCATTGTTTTTGCAGGACACAACTGCCCAAAGGTGGACTGTCCCTCACAACGTGGGACAGGTGGTGACCCTACACATATCCCGTTACTGTACCGTGGAGCGGTGACCATCCCGACACGCGGATATGTATTGCTGCAGGTTAACATTTCCATGGCTGGCGTTACCTGCCCTGCCCACCCTCCAGGATGATCGGGTTGTCGGTCACTATGTTTAATATGTGGTGATTTCGCGTCTTACTTATCTGTGACCTTGCATCCCTGGGTTCCATATTACCCTGTTGTCCTTTCTATCTGTGTATGCGTACATATATTTCTACATGTGTACTGATATGTATTTCCGTATCTGTGTATGCAAATGCGTACATGTGTGGTCGACTTGCGGCGATAGTGGCAGCATATGGCTACGCCGTGTGCTGTTGAACTGGCGTGCGTTGAGGTGTTGGCGTTCCATGCTCTGCTGACTATTGGGTGTGCAGTGTTTGGCCGGTGCCTTTGTTGGAGTCACACATACGTCCGCACATACGGTACACATTACGGGCGGACATGTTTGTGTGGCGTCCATTTTACTGTGTGTGCAGGTCAGGAGGTGTCAGTCCATGGGGCCTACACTGTCAAAGTATGTGCTATCGTTCCCTCTTTGCCAGGGCGTAGGCATATTGGGCACCTCTGTCTACCTACTGGGGCTGGCTCAGTGTGTCCGTGGCGCCGCACGCTGCCTGTGCTTGCCCTGGCAGTTGTGGCGGGCTTGGTGGCCCTCCGGCATTATGTCCCTGCAGCAGCTGTTTCCGCAGAATCATATTGTGTAGCATACAACATACTATGAATATGTGGGCACTTGTGCCTGGAGAGTACTGCAAGGCTCCACGGATGTATCCAAGCACCGGAACCGTGATTTCAAGATCCCGAACACACGCTCTATGATTATTCTCGTTTGTGCGTGTGCCTCATTATGGCGTTCTTGCATGTGTGTGTGTGCATTTCTGATGGGTGTCATCAACCACGGCTCCAGTGCGTAGCCAGCATCCCCCACAAGGTGACCTTGTGTGATGTCCCCACTGGCGAATACCTGATACAGCTGTGAGGCATGCCAGATATGGGAGTCGTGGTAGCTTCCAGGGCTGCCAGCACACACATCCATGATAATGCCCTGCGCATTGCACACGACCTGGCAATTGATGGAGGTTATCCCTTGCGGTTTATGTAGCGTCTACCCTGCTCCCCAGGTGGTGACTTGATTTCTATGTGCGTACAGTCTATCGCACCCAGGACCTCCGGGTATTGTGCCACACGGTGGAAGCGGCGCATATTGCTAACCAACTCCTCCTGAGATGTGGGGAACTTTATGTGCTCATGGGCATGTGGTAACATGGCATCCAGGAACTGGTGTAGTACCCTGGATGCTGATGCCTGTGAGATGCCCATTATGTCCCCGGTGGGCCTTTGAAAGGTACCTGTAGCCAGTATTTGCAAGCTCACACATACCTTTGTGTCCACTGGGATGGGCTCCCCTCTGTTGTCTCTTGTTCTCAGGCGCGGCCGGCACAGCTCCACTATTTGCTGTAACGTGTCCCTGTCCACCCTGTAGCGCTCTACTATCTCCAGGTCTCGCAGCCCCTGGTAGGTCACCCTTGGTCTGAACACTCTCCTTCTCCTGTGAGGCCTACGGTAGTTGTCGGCACCACCCTCCGCAACTCCGTCTGTCTCTGCCACATACCTATGCATCACGGCCACGGCGGCACCCAGCATATACATGTTAAAAGTTCCCCGTCTGTTTACACCCTACGGTGCGGCGTTTGGGAAATCGCGCTGTGTGTTGTGCGCATTCACATTTATTACTGTTGTGCTGTATACCCGGTGATGTCATTGGGTGTGTCTGTGCGGCCCTATCCATGGATTATTTCCGTGGTTTTACGCTTGCAGCTGCAACGGTACTGCCTGTAGTGTAACATTACAGTTGCCTGCATTGCCTTCGCCTGGCATCTTACATTACTGCATCCTGCACGCACATGGCATATGATGCATTTTATCTGCGGCCGCAGTTATGCTACCTCTGTACTTGGCTGTGCTATTTCGGTTCTTTGCTCTTTGCATTTCTACTACATCCCTATTATCTTTGCTCTCATATGCCTCCCCTTTCCCGTTCTGCAGGAGTCTGCATGCAGACTTATCAGCTGCCGGCGTTTGCCCTTCCTGCATTGATTGGTGTTAATTGCTCGTTACGGATACATTTACACTGCTTCCGCATTTCCTCGTATTCTCCGCATTACCTTCCTATATCCCTGGTTGTTGCCGGTGAGGCCGTCACATGACTGGTTTCGGGAACGTAGTCGTCCTCGTGCACATGCATTTGTCGCGCATTCTGTACTGTCAGCGCATCTATTTCCTAACACGCCAGTCATGATGCTGTAATATGCATTGTACAGCCCAGATTTGCTGTCCTCCAATATCCTTTCTCCTACAGTGGCACACCCCTGTGTGGTTGACATGTATCTCGTGTAGGCCACTCCTCGGTGTAGTACCGCTCGCCGTTTGCTCCATCCTTACGCTGGCGCCCGTTTTTGCGATTCACTATTATCTGCCTCATTTGCATGGAATTGACTACTAATACCTGGTTACGGCGCGGACACCGCCTCCACTCCTTGACAACCATTGCGCTGGGGTTGCAGCTTTACATACATACTATGGTGTGTGGTGGCTGTGCAGCTGATTTGTGTTCTAATGCTCTTTTCGGACATTATCATATTATTTCATTGCTTTACAACTTCTGTGCACACATCCCGGGGTCTGCTGTTCTTTCTACGTCGTGCCATTTATGTCATTTTTTACATTTTGTGCATATTTTCTTTGGACATTCTCGGTGCCTTTCCACATTGGCATATTGCACCTATATGATACCTGACTTTGACAGCCTTCCGTTACTCCTCCGGTATGTTTGGGTAAATGTAAACCGTTTTTTGGTTTACATTGCCGTGCCTTACGCTTCGCCTGCGCCGCCGTGGATCGCTATTGCCCTCATTTGCATGGTGCAATACCGCACACAGTGTGTTTTGCATACCTCGCCGGGCGGGGACGGTCCGGCGCACGCCGGTAGTGCACGTGGAATTCATTCATACCTGAATCGCTAAGCAGCCATATTTGGCGTTATAACGCCGACGCTGTGCTGGCGCCTGGCGCAAGGTTCATGAATCCCGGGGAAAGATTCCAGTGGTTAGTTACCTTTGTTTTAAAATTCCAAGCAGCAAAATTGGTCCTTTAAAGTAATGTTAAAACAATTCATATCATAGCAGGTGCTTTGAGAGATTTAGTTGTAACAGTATCATTCCTTTTGCTTCTTCTTTTTGGCGTCTGTCCAGATATTTGTTTCTTTTGTTCTCTTGAGAGGTGACATCCAATCCATATCTTCTGGTAAAGTAATTACATTATTAGTTTTAATAAATGAACAGGCTTCCTCTAAGTCAATAAACGTCCTCATCTCATTGGCATACAGTATTCTTATCTTAGCTGGATATGCAAGTTGTGCCGTGATGTTATTTTGTTTCAGAAACGTTATCATTGGTCGCACTTTGTTCCTTTGTTCCATTATTCTAGATGAATAGTCGTTATCAAATCTTATCAGGCTCTGTTTATATTTTAGAGGTGCCTTCCTCCAAGCAGATCTTAAAATCAGTTCCTTGTCAATGTATAAAAGAAATGTGATAATTATTGACCGAGGAGGAGAGTTTGAGTTAGTGTCAGGCTTCCCAAGAGCTCTGTGCTCCCTTTCAATGCCAAAGGAAAGTCCTTCTTTTAAATTTAAAAAGTCAGGGATCCAGCTTGATAAAAAGGAAATAATATCCTCACCTTCTGTGTTTTCAGGTAATCCGAAAATCCTGATGTTATTTCTCTTCTCCCTATTTTCCAAGTCATCTACTTTATTAACCAACCAAGTGTTTTGCTTAAGAAGCAGTTCTTTCTGTGTTTCCTCTTCCTTAAGTCTGCTTTCTAAGTCATTTAGTGAAACCTCTATTCCTGTTATCCTTGTCTGGTGTTGTTGTAGCATTTCCTTGAGGGTGTCAGCCTATTTTTGACTGCTTGTTTTAAGATTTTCTAGGTTCTCTTTAAAATCATCCATCTTCAAAGACAGCTCCTGCAGGGTAGATGTCATCTGTTGTAGTTCCTTCTTTAAGGCAGCATCCTGGTGAGAATTCCTTGAGTTGCTCATTTTAACAAGTGAATATATCTCCAAGCTTTTTGACAGGAAATTATTTATAAAACTTCACTGAAGTTTCTAATTATGTAAATTATGTAAATTAGTCTTTTATCTATAAGATTTTATACTTTGAAGAAAAAAAGAATATTTCTCCTTTCTTATTTAACTAGTTATATGGAGCGCTAAAATACTGCTGCTTTCAGTTAACCATTCAGGCTCTGCCCCCCCCCCCCCCAATATTTAGTTATTTCAATACTCAGTGATTTACCAGAAAACAAACAAAAACAAATAATGAGGAACAGATTAAAAGCAAAACTCAGAGGTGGAAATCTGGACAGTTGAGAAGTACGGTTGTTTGTTTCGTGGACATTATTTCTTCACTCTCACCTGTAACTGGTACTACAGAGTGATGATTGGTCAGTGCAGTGCACACTGTTCGCTGATTAGCTGAGTGTTCTTATTGGCTAGCTAATCGCTCCCTGTGTTTTTTACTGGTTAGCATAAATGCCTTTTTGATTGGTTCAAGATGGTTGTCGATATGATTTGCGAAATAAAGATATAAGTTTGATTTTACAGCAATGCCATCTGCGTTTTTATGTTATGAGGTCCAATGTCAATATTCTTTTTTTTTTTTGCTTATGTTTGCAAAAGTAGACTGCCTCAGTGAACGCAGTAGTCAAAGATATAAGTTTGATTTGACAGCAATCGCATCTGTGTTTTTTATGTTATGAGGTACAATGTTAATATTCTTTTTTTTGCTTATCTTTTGCTTATGTTTTAAAACATGGTGGGCACGGCAGTCAACATGCTTGGAGCGGTGGGTGTAGTAATCAACATGCTCGCAGGCGGGGTTTGGGAGGGGCTTGCTACTGCGCATCTGGTGGGTTAATACACTTCAATTTCGCCCTTTATTTTACATCCCCTGCACAGGTTTCTTAATTTGTGAACATTATTTCTTCACTTTAAGCTTTAGTCCGCTATTGCAGAGTGGTGATTGGTCAAAGCAGTGTACGCTGTTGGCTGACCAGGTGGATGTTCTCATTGGTTGTTTGAACCCGCTCTGCATTTCCATTGGCGTGGTTAATTTTTTTTCGCCTGGCTCACAATACATTGTCTTGTATGGCGTGATTGGGTGGTATTGTAAAATGCATGCCTCTAATGCTATTACAGTTAGGCTTCTGATAACCCGATTTGAAAAATGTTTCAAAAAGCAAAGGTAAAGATAGAATTTGTTTTTGAGGAAAATGCAGAATGCATAAGATAGGAGCCCAGATCACTCAATGACAATAGTTATGAGTTATAGACTTGGACTTCCGAAAGTGCTGTCAGCTTTTTAAGGGAACATAATTAATCTTTTAAAAAGGATCCTGAGCCTGGGCATTTGTCCCCACTTGCAGATTACACTGTCCAGAACTGTTGTGTTGTACCCCATGGTTTCCACGTTGTGTTTGTATAATTATAATCCCACTAATGCCCTCATACAACCAGAAAAGCATTCTATAATAAAGTAAGAAACATTTCTGAATTGGAATACCGGTGTTGTACACACTTGAGACAATGCTCAGTATAAATAAAATGGTAAATATGTGTCAGAAAACATTGCATTGAAGAGTAGCAGCAGTACACAAACACCGAAGGAGTACCGTAGACAAGAAAGACTGGGGTGGCTCATGAAGGAAATATGGAAAACAGATTGTCTTTGTTTTTCTGAAAAGACCACCTATGAGTACCCATGAATTACCACATAGGTGGCAGTACACTAAACATCGAAAGTGTGATGAGAGACTTAGGGACACAGGTGGACAGTGGTCTCATTTTCAATAACCACATCGCCACAACAGTCAGGAAATCCTTCTATGTGGCACACCTCATCACTAAGGGCTTTTCATCCAGAAAAAGAGAGGTCATTGTCCCACTGTACTCATCCCTCATTAGACCCATTATATAGAGTATAATGCCCCATTTGGTATGTACCTCACAAGACATCTGCAACAGCTGGAAAGGCCACAGAAATACCTCACTAAAAGAATCACAGACCTAAAGCAGATGCCATACGCTGATTGTCTAAAAAAAACTCCAGCTATACTCTGTGGCATATCGTCTACTCAGAGGCGATCTCTTCTTAACATACAAGGCCATGTCAAACCCTGAGCTGTTGGACATGCTCCACTTAAAGAAATCCCAATCCCTCAGAGTCACACACTCCAGGGATCTAAACCTTGTCATCACAATGAACAAAGCATGCTGGAGGGATAGGTTCCTGACCCAGAGACTCCCCATACTCTGGAATAGACTGCCCCATACATGTCAAGCAGAGCACCTCATTGGCCCTCTTCAAAAGGAACCTTAATGATTGGATGGGAGATAGGAAATTCACCCCAGGGATCATGTCAGTCGCCCTGCTAGACAGGGGTCCAGAGAAGTAAATATTGTGGGAAGAAATATCCAGGGAATTGTTATGGCTAGGCTTGTATAGGCCCTAGGGCCGATAGCCTAGTACCAACCTATGAATCTATGGCCACCTGTATGTGGGACTAGGTACTGCAGGCAGTACCTGGTGGGAAGCAAGCCGGCCTTCAGTACTGAGCTTCACATTCACCTGTCTGTAGTGTGCTCCACCTGTATGTGGGACTAGGTACTGCAGCCACTACCTGGTGGTCTGTAGTGAGCTCCACCTGTATGTGGGACTATGTAGTGCAGGCAGTACCTTGTGGGAAGCCGGACTGCCTTCAGTATTTATAGTATATCTCAAATCCAATGGCATCATGATTATTATTGGGTCACCATATATGTTAAATCACTATATACTAATATAGACATCAGATGTGGGCTGGATTCTATTTTTGATATGTTGGGTGAAGGGCCAAGAACCACCTTTTTGTTGGGCTTATTAGAGTTTTGTTTGACTCATAATTATTTTTTGTTTAATAACAATTATTTTTTGCAGGTGAAAGGTACAGCGATGGGGGCAGCTTTTGCGCCCTCATATGCCATCATATACATGTTTTTTTTTTGAAAAAACATTCATTTATCCCTCTGACTTTTTTAGGAATAATGTAATATTGTACAAGCGCTTTACAGATGATCTGATTTTTATCTGTAAGGGAGACATAATTGAATTTTTTGAATTTTTTGAGGTCTTAAACAGTAATGGACACAATCTTTCCTTTTCTTATGAGTTAAATAGAACACAGATTAATTTTTTAGATCTGTTACTATTTGAGAATGGGGAAAATATAGGATTTAGCCTTTTAGGAAATCTACTTCAGTTAATATGTTTTGCATGCGACTAGCATGCATCCTGATCATCTATTAAAGGCATTACCCTATGGTGAATTTAAGAGAATTTCTGACCACACTAGTAATGTAAGTGAAAAAGTTAATGAATTGAACAAAGTTGTGTTGAGGTTAGGTGAAAGAGGTTATAATAAAACACAGTTATTAGTATGCAGGAATAAATTACTTGGTAGAAAAGTAGACATCATAAATTTTGAATCAAGACGTGAAGATTTCACTATGGAACAGAATAAAGATGATGAAAAGCTTTTTTATGTAACCAAGTTCACTGCTTTTTCTGAAAAACTGGTGTCACTGGTTAGAAAATACTGGTATCTTGTCAGTGATGATGAGTCTATTGGTCATGTATTCCCTAAACATATTATATTTTCATATAAAAGAGGAAAAAATCTCAAGGAACTGTTAAATAATAATTTAATGGAAAGGAAAGACAACACTATAGTTTCGAAATTAGGTACCTATCCCTGCGGTTCCTGTAATATTTGTGATAAGGTCAGGAACCTGAGTGTTATTAATGATATAAATCTCTTTTCTAAACATTATTTTAGTTGTAAATCCACAGGGGTGGTCTATATATTGGGCTGTTCATGGTATATTGGACAAACAAAAAGAATGGTGAGGGTACGCATTCTACAGCATTTAAAAGACATTAGAAATAAAAATTTGGTTAGTCCTGTTGCAAAGCATTTCCAAGAGAAACATAGTGGCTCTTCCAGTAGTTTAATATTCAGTATATTGGGAAAGCCCTTCCTTCAGAGAGGAGATGACATTGTAGTAAAATTATTGGAGCTTGAAACTAGAATGATTTTCAAGTTTCATACTTTAAAGCCTAACGGCATGAATCAGGAATTAGGCAGTTGAATTATTTATATTTTGTATATGTTTACATATATTTATTTATTTTATATTTATAACAAGTTTATGGTCACTTTAAAAATGTTTTCATTGTTTAATTAATTAATTAGGCGACTTAATTGTCTTACTGAGTATGTATATAAATGTGATATTTGTACTCAATTAATTGTGATCCTTGAAGGCGAATTGCCGAGGTACCAGATCGCTGGAATTAAAGAAAGTAAGATACTGGTGAATTGCTGGCTGTGTGTTTTCTAAATTTCATTTTGATTGCAAGGTGTTTTGAATTGCCTTCAGTATTGAGTCTACATTCACCAGTCTGTACGGTAAGTGGAATTCCTGTGATGGATGACCTCACAGCCATGCAACTGCACCAGCAAGACAGACCTGGAATTGCAACTGGGCTCCCTACCTGCAATACCAGGTCTGCTTAGTCTTCCTGGGCTTGTGTACAGCTCCCCATAATTCTCCTTTCCCCCTCTCAGCTTGTATTTTACACTTTTCAAGTCATACAGTTGTTTACTGCCTCTGGAAATGTTCTTACTTTATGCCACAGCCAAAGCTTAGTCATTGTTTTCCTCAACATGTTGCTGATTCAGTGGTTGGGCCCACTCCATCCACCCTTGCTATGCTTGGGTTCACTCTGCTCCCCTACCTCACC
Organism: Protopterus annectens; assembly: GCF_019279795.1. Taxonomy (NCBI): domain Eukaryota; kingdom Metazoa; phylum Chordata; order Ceratodontiformes; family Protopteridae; genus Protopterus; species Protopterus annectens. Next base: position 948,421,867 of record NC_056733.1, read on the forward strand.
CCCCAATTCTGACCCACTCCTCCTACTCTGCATTTAAACTATTCCAACTACAATTCTACACTCTCCTAACCTATATCTGCATCAAACAATCAGAAAATAACCCAGAAGCAGTTGCCCTACAATTAGCATCTCTGACCATTACTTAACTGCTGCAACCTAGCATGTCCTTTTAAAAGTCGTACTGCTGTAACTAGAACAACTATTGCCCAGTAATAGTTTACAGAGCAAACTAATATCTTCACCAAAATCTAATTTACACGTCATACAAAATTATTCTAACTCAAATCCTTCTAGTGTGTCTCCTCAGCATATTATCACTCTTTACAAACTACCATCCCTCCCAAATAAATATAATTAGTACTGTCACAAAACCATACTCACTACACCAACAGCTACCACGTCTGTCAATCACCACAACACCCACACTGTACCAACAAACCTTCTTAGACTTTTTCAGTTACAACTACCTTAAATCTAAGGATGTTACCATGTGAAATCCAATAAAAATAAAACACAAATGCATTTGGCTACATACTTTCCTTCATAAAATTTCGACCCCAAAAATCAGTGGAGGCATTTATCCAAACCCACCCCCACACACAAAAAAAGACTAAGAGCAGAGTATTAAATGTACCATTTCTCATTTCTTCTCCCATTCCCCAGTTCCAGCCCGCTCCACCAAATGTCAATATTAAAATACATCACATATTTCCCAGACATAATCAAAGCTACATATATACGGCTGAAAAAGACATAAATACCAATGAAATTACCCCAACTTGTTTCATTATAGTTAGGCTTGACAGGACTAATAAAATGGGCAGGTAGAATTGTCATAATTTACAAGAATTCCATAAACATAACCACACATGCTCAGGAGATACCACCGTTTAATAATGCAGAACAACTTATACCACACCACAAAATCAATAATAGGAAAACTCTTTGTTTAGCAGCCATATATATCCCACCAGGTACAAATATTAACTCTGTGGAAAATTTCCTGTACTGCATATCCCACCATATACAACATGAAACAATAATACTAGGAGACCTAAATATAGACTGGCAGCTTATCAATAGCAACACCCCATCTGATTCCATAATTCCATATGGCTTTACACAGCTAATTATACCAGTTACTAGAGTCTGCAAAAATACCAGTAGGCAATCAGTCTTAGACTGGATTTTTACTAACAGACCCAGAAAAATTAGGGCAGTCAGTAGCCTTCCAGACAGCCTAAGTGACCATCAACCTACTAATACTCTGAGAAGTTAAAATATCCAAGATAAACACATAATTTACAACCAAGTTTGTAACTAAAAATGAAAATTGGCAAACACACTTTTATCAAATCCTTAACAGAATATGTCCCACTGTACTCATCCCTCATTAGACCCATCATAGAATACAAGGCCCCGTTTGGTATGTACCTCTCAAGACATCTGCAACAACTGGAAAGGCTGCAGAAATATCTCACTAAAGAATCACAGGCCTAAAGTAGATGCCCTATGCTGACCACCTTAAAAAACTCCAGCTATACTCTGTCGCATATCGTCTACTCAGAGGCGATCTCTGCTTAACATACAAGGCCATATCAAACCCAGAGCTGTTGGACATGCTACACTTAAAGAAATCCCAAACCCTCAGAGCCACACACTCCAGGGATCTAATCCTTGTCATCACAATGAACAAAACATGCTGGAGGGATAGGTTCCTGACCCAGAGACTCCCCAGACTCTGGAATAGACTGCCCATAGATGTCAAACAGAGTGCCTCTTTAGCCCTTTTCAAAAGGAACCTTGATGATTGGATGGGAGATAGGAAATTCACCCCAGGGATGACATCAGTCACCCTGCTAGACAGGGGTCCAGGGAACAAATAGCCAGGGAATTGTTATGGCTAGGCTTGTATAGGCCCTAGGGACGATAGCCTAGTACCAACCTATGAACACCATAACAACCCAAAGCTCTTCTGGATCCATAAACCAACTTTACATCCAGGCTAAACTATCACCCCATCCCAGCCTACATCTAACGATACTACAACTTCAATTCTTATACAGTTTAACAACTATTTTATACAGTTTATATTATGCCATGCAAACATTAATGCTTCCTGTACCCCTCCATTACCTGCCTCCTCTGCTAAATATCCTCAGCTATTTGACTTCAATCCAGTACCTACCTCCACCATTAAAAAACTCCTACATCAGTTAAAACCAGCCACGCTAACTGCTGACCAGCTCCCCTTGGATGACTTAAAAATCACTGCAGTTGCAATCATGTTTCCAGTTTCCATACTGATAACTAGATCTACATCCAAAAATTGTTCTTTTCATCTAGAAAAAGTCCTTTATTATACCTTTACACAAACATGGCACACCTACAGAGCTTTATGACTACAGGCCCATTGCAATATTTTCCCACTATCAAAAATATTTGAAAAATGTCTTCATGCACAGCTTCTACATCACCTAAATTCAAATAACCTGCTCTTGGAAACACAGCATGGTTTCAGACCCCACCACAGCTCAATCACTGCCCTCCTTCAACTCACCAACACTATAAACCAGCATAGGAACAGTGTCAGCTGGGTTTCTAGATTTATCTAAAGCTTTTGACACTGTATCACACCAACATTTGATACTAAACTCCTTTCTATAGGGTTTTTCTCTTCAATCAAAACCTGGTTGAAAAATTCAAACCTGCTCCTAAATCTCAATAAAAGAAAAGTGGCACTCTTCATCCCAAAATATTATCTCAATCAAAAACAATTTTTCTTGGTTACATCTGCAAATAATACTAAAATTGGGTAGTACCATAGACTAAATTACTGGGCATTGTAATAGTTGACAGTCTTAAATTTGATCAACATAGTCTTCAAAGAGTTAGAAAGACCCACCAGAAACCTGGCTCCCTTTAAATGGTAAAACAGTACCTTACAGACCCAACAAGAAAAGTGATAGTCACATCCTATTTGTTTTAACCCTCTTATATGCCTCACCTGTCCTTACAAACCTAAGCTCTGCACTAAGATACAAACTAGCCTCCTGTTACAACATCATAACTAAATTTACTACCAACACTGCACACTCACCTCACCACTGGCAAGCCTTAAAACAGCTGAACTAGCTAGAGCTTAAGAACTATGTAACATACTCTCAGCTGGCGATGGCATACAAACTGATGTATTATCCTAAAAAATGTCCTGCATTAAAAAAAAAATACTACTGCCTTACACCCCCACAAGGGTCCTCCATTCTGGTGATTAATTTCTATTAAGCACTACTAAAGCAAGTAATTCATCGGGGGACACACTATACTCCTGTCACATCTCCAGACTCTGGAACACCATCCCTAAACAAGTAAAAGTGACTAATAAACTCCCAAGCTATAAAATCCAGCCTGGACAATACCTTACCTAATCCTGGTCATTCTCATGTTCACCACCAGGTTGAGACCTCTAGTGAAAGCACAAACTTCACACTGATTATCACCAACGTTTCACCCTCCTCTACTTGAATCACTACACCCCTAACAGCTTTCCCTCTTGCACTTAAATCAATACATCTCTCTTCTCCTCCCTTCTTAAACAACACTTCTCATGTTTCTCTTTTTCTAACTGCCCCCATCCACCGCTCTACCCCTCTCGTGCATCCCCTGTATACATAGGTTACAAACCTTCTAAATACTCCAGTTTGGAACAGGCAGCCTAACTAGAACTAATCCTGCACCATGCTCTCTCAGTCACATGCTATTACCACTCCCCTCTTATAGAATGCTAATATCTCCCCTTTCCTCTTACAGAATTTTATAACTTACTTCATTGCGTATCCTGAACTCCTTGCAAACCTTTCCTTATTGAAATGTAAGAACACTAAACTTCTTTACAACACTGTTTTCCTGTCTACAATATCAATCCAGTTACTTCCTGCAAGATTTCAGAGGTACAGGAACTGTATAGACTTATAATTGCTGATATATACATTTTACTGCATATACCTGTCTTGTAATTATGTTCATTTTTTTCTGAGAAATATAACTGCTGTTTTTCCGAGAACTGTCTGAAATTCACTTGTTAATATAAATGTACTGTGATGGAACTTCTCCTCGGGCTTGTGCTGAAAATGGGCTCTGCCTAGTTGGACTTTCCTTGTCAACAAAGATAGACAGATTAGATAGATATAGATAGATAGATAGATAGATAGATAGATAGATAGATAGATAGATAGATAGATAGATAGATAGATAGATAGATAGGCAGATAGATAGATAGATAGATAGATAGATAGATAGATAGATAGATAGATAGATAGATAGATAGATAGATAGATAGATAGATAGATTAATAAATTACTGCCATGGGTGTGTGGAGGAGGACAGCTTCTGCCAGACCTGATAAATCTGACAAGTACCTGGTTAATTTCAGGCTGCTCTGAGCATAATTAATGACACTCAGTAACACAGCATGTTGTGGACCCTTGTTACCTGCTCCAGGTATTATGGGACTCATGGCAACTGAGTCTGTTAGAATTGTGAGATACTGAACTGGGTGAACTCCACCCAGGAAGATGAAAATGTCCCAATAGGCAGGGTGGGGAAGTCCCTTCAACATATTGTGAGCAGGATAGTGGAAGTTCTGCACTCTGTCACTGCAAAACTTTTATAATCTGATCTTTGACACCCCAAAACTTTTATAATCTGATCTTTGACACCCCAAAACTTTTAGAATCTGGGCTTTGACATCCCAAAACTATTATAATCTGTTTTTTGATTCTAACCACACAAATTGAGCAGCTTCTTATGCAAGTCTGATATAAATTTGGGTATACCCATTCAGTCAACAAGACTAGCCTTAGAGGTAGCGAGGCTAGCTATCCTCTCAACTTCTTAGCACAAAAATGGACCAAGACTAAAATAACGAGGGCACAAAGGCCCAGAAATGGGGACAGATTTTAAAATATTGCTCCTATAAACTTAGCATGCATTTTCTGAAGGATATGAAGTGTGAAACAAGTGTGAAACTCAAATCTATGTCATTATTTATTGACTTCAGTCCTCAGTGTGATTTATCAGAAAACTATAAATTTTATGAGGGACAGACCAAAAATCTTACGCAAAAATCTGGACATTCTGCAAAAATCTGTATAGTTTAGACTTAGAGGTATGCAGAGTAGTACTTTGCTTGACATGTAGTGGTAACTTATTCTAGATTGTTAGCAACCTATCCCTTTGGTGACAGTCTTTTTAGCATTTTGGTGTAGATTTTGGTTTCTAGTGTGGCTGTTTGTAAAGTCACCAATTTTGTGAAGAAATAGGATGTCAAATAGGATTGGGTCATTCATGCTTCAAAAAGTTATACACAGGTCACCTTGGGGCAGCATGTAAGCTACTGAGTATCTGGAGTGTCCCGTTGACCTTTCAGGACAGTTGAAGTATTCACGGCCTTTATTTTTCTTGGTTACAGATCTTTGGGGCTTTTCTACTTGAATGATATGCTTGGATGTGTATGTACCAAAAGGACCCTGTATTGATGATGGGAGTGATAAGGGTAGGGGTACAATTACTTCTTTGACGCTTGAGGATATTCTGTAGGTAATAAACAGGGCCAAATAGAAGAACGTCTTGACTATGGTGGAAACCTGATGGGTCATTCATGCTTTGAAAAGTTATACACAGGCCACATAGGGAAGCAGGTACTTATGTATTATTGCAACCGGATTTTCAACAGGAGAAAAACAAAATGGTAGCTGGAAGGGCTGCCAGAATACATCAACAGTGACTTGGATAGCTTGAAGGGCAGGCAGAACACATCAACAGTGATTCCTTTAGAATCTGATTGCGATAATATGTAAGTACCTTCTTTATTTTGCAGACATAAATGCCAGTATCCCAGGAGTGTGGTTGACACTGATGACTGCAACCCAAGTACTGTTATCTGCTTATTCATTTGCACTAAACAGCTCTTGTAAGGGCTGGAATATGACATAGTTAGTGTACTGAAAATGGTCTAACGTTAAATGTGAAAAAAACTAAAGCATGCTAAATTCCAGCAAAAGAGCTGCTCCCACATCATGTTACAAATGACCCATTCCTCTTCAGACAGCGATGGTCATAAGAGGCCTGGGTAATTACGTTGACAACTCTCGCTTATTCAGCCATCAAGTTTCCACCATAGTCAAGACATCCTTCCATTTGGCCCCTGTTAATTACCTACAGAATATCCTCAAGAGTCAAAAAAGTTATTCTACCCCTACCCTTATCACTCCCATCATCAAATACAGGCTCCTTTTGGTACATACAAATTCCAAGCATATCATTCAAATAGAAAAGCCCAAAGATCTCTGACCAAGAAAAATAAACACCTTGAATACTTCAGCTGCCCTGAAAGGTCAGCAGGACTCCCCAGATTTAAACCCACACAATATATAAGCTTCTCACAGTTTCACATAGCCAGAAATATAGTCCAACCTTTTAAATGTCCACAGAAAAACTTCTTCATGGAAATCCTAGATTTTTCAGGACAGCCACTAAGTTATTGGCATGAGTATGGCTTAGAAATGAGATGTTTCTTCTGTTGAAAATCTGCTTGCGATAAAAAATACATTAAGTACCATAAAGACTTAATAGGAGAGGGCCTAGCATTGATCCCTGTGTCACTGCACTCATTACATTTTTACATTCATAGCGATAATACATAAGTACCCTAATGACTTAATAGGAGAGGGCCTAGCATTGATCCCTGTGTCACTGCACTCATTACATTTTTACATTCATAGCGATAATACATAAGTACCCTAAAGACTTAATAGGAGAGGGCCTAGCATGGATCCCTGTATCACTGCACTCATTACATTTTTACATTCATAGCGATAATACATAAGTGCCATAAAGACTTAATAGGAAGGGCCTAGCATGGATCCCTGTGTCACTGCACTCATTACATTTTTACATTCATACCTATAATACATAAGTGCCATAAAGACTTAATAGCAGAGGGCCGAGCATGGATCCCTGTGGCACTGCACTCATTACATTTTTACATTCATAGCTATAATACATAAGTGCCATAAAGACATAATTGGAGAGGGCCTAGCATGGATCCCTGTGTCACTGCACTCATTACATTTTTACATTCATAGCTATAATACATAAGTGCCATAAAGACTTAATAGGAGAGTGCCTAGCATAGATCCCTGTGTCACTGCACTCATTACATTTTTACATTCATAGCGATAACACATAAGTACCATAAAGACTTAATAGGAGAGGGCCTAGCATGGATCCCTGTGTCACTGCACTCATTACATTTTTACATTTATAGCAATAATACATAAGTACCTTAAAGACTTAATAGGAGAGGGCTTAGCATGGATCCCCATGTCACTGAACTCATTACATTTTTACATTCATAGCGATAATACATAAGTACCATAAAGACTTAGTAGGAGAGGGCCTAGCATGGATCCCTGTGTCACTGCACTCATTACATTTTTACATTCATAGCGATAATACATAAGTACCATAAAGACTTACTAGGAGAGGGCCTAGCATGGATCCCTGTGACACTGCACTCATTACATTTTTACATTCAAGCGATAATACATAAGTACCATAAAGACTTAATAGGAGAGGGCCTAGCATGGATCCCTGTGTCACTGCACTCATTACATTTTTACATTCATACCGATAATATATAAGAACCATAAACACTTAATAGGAGAGGGCCTAGCATGGGTCCCTGTGTCACCGCACTCATTACATTTTTACATTCATAGTGATAATACATAAATACCATAAAGACTTAATAAGAGAGGGCCTAGCATGGGTCCCTGTGTCAATGCACTCATTACGTTTTTACATTCATAGCGATAATACAGAAGTACCATAAAGACTGAATAGGAGAGGGCCTAGCATGGGTCTCTGTGTCACTGCACTCATTACATTTTTACATTCATAGCGATAATATATAAGTACCATAAAGACTTAATAGGAGAGGGCCTAGCATGGGTCCCTGTGTCACTGCACTCATTACATCTTTACAATCACAGCGATAACACATAAGTACCATAAAGACTTAATAGGAGAGGGCCTAGCATGGGTCCCTTTATCACTGCACTCATGACATCTTTACATTCAAAGCGATAACACATAAGTACCATAAAGACGTAATAAGAGAGGGCCTAGCATGGGTCCCTGTGTCACTGCACTCATTCCATTGTTACATTCAGAGCGATAATACATAAGTACCATAAAAACTTAATAGGAGAGGGCCAAGCACTGATCTCTGTGTCACTGCACTCATTCCATTGTTACACTCATAGTGATAATACATAAGTACCATGAAGACTTAATAGGAGAGGGCCTAGCATGGATCCCTGTGTCACTGCACTCATTACATTTTTGCATTCATAGCGATAATACATAAGTACCATAAAGACGTAATAGGAGAGGGCCTAGCATGGATCCCTGTGTCACTGCACTCATTACATTTTTGCATTCACAGCGATAGTACATAAGTACCATAAAGACTTAATAGGAGAGGGCCTAGCATGGATCCCTGTGTCACTGCACTCATTACATTTTTACATTCATAGCGATAATACATAAGTACGACAAAGACTTAATAGGAGAGGGCCTAGCATGGATCCCTGTGTCACTGCACTCATTAGGATTTTACATTCATAGCAATAATACATAAGTGCCATAAAGACTTAATAGGAGAGGGCCTAGCATGGATCCCTGTGTCACTGCACTCGTTACATTTTTACATTCACAGCGATAATACATAAGTACCATAAAGACTTAATATGAGAGGGCCTAGCATGGAGACCTGTGTCACTGCACTCATTACATTTTTACATTCATAGCGATAATACTTAAGTACCATAAAGACTTAATAGGAGAGGGCCGAGCATGGATCCCTGTGTCACTGCATTACATTTTTACATTAATAGCTATAATACATAAGTACAATAAAGACTTAATAGGAGAGGGCCTAGCATGGATCCCTGTGTCAATGCACTCATTACATTTTACATTCTTAGCGATAATACATATGAACCATTAAGACTTAATAGGAGAGGGACTAGCATGGATCCCTGTGTCACTGCACTCATTACATTTTTGCATTCACAGCGATAATACATAAGTACCAGAAAGACAATAGGAGAGGGCCAAGCATGGAACCCAGTGTCACTGCACTCATTACATTTTTACATTCATAGCGATAATACATAATTACCATAAAGAATTAGTAGGAGAGGTCCTAGCACGGATCCCTGTGTCACTGCACTCATTACATTTTTACATTCTTACGATAATACATAAGTACCATAAAGACTTAATAGGAGAGGGCCTAGCATGGATCCCTGTGTCACTGCACTCATTACAATTTTACATTCATAGCGATAATACATAAGTGCCATAAAGACTTAATAGGAGAATGCCTAGCATAGATCCCTGTGTCTCTGCACTCATTACATTTTTACATTCACAGTGATAATACATAAGTGCCATAAAGATTTAATAGGAGAGGGCCTAGCATGGATCCATGTGTCACTGCACTCATTACATTTTTACATTCATAGCGATAGTACATAAGTGCCATAAAGACTTAATAGGAGAGGGCCTAGGATGGATCCCTGTGTCACTGCACTCATTACATTTTTACATTCATACCTATAATACATAAGTGCCATAAAGACTTAATAGCAGAGGGCCTAGCATGGATCCCTGTGTCACTGCACTCATTACAATTTTACATTCATAGCGATAATACATAAGTGCCATAAAGACTTAATAGGAGAGGGCCTAGCATGGATCCCTGTGACATTGCACTCATTACATTTTTACATTCAAGCGATAATACATAAGTACCATAAAGACTTAATAGGCGAGGGCCTAGCATGGATCCCTGTGACACTGCACTCATTACATTTTTACATTCAAGCGATAATACATAAGTACCATAAAGACTTAATAGGAGAGGGCCTAGCATGGATCCCTGTGTCACTGCACTCATTACATTTTTGTATTCATAGCGATAATACATAGAACCATAAAGACTTAATAGGAGAGGGCCTAGCATGGGTCCCTGTGTCACTGCACTCATTACATTTTTACATTCATAGTGATAATACATAAATACCATAAAGACTTAATAAGAGAGGGCCTAGCATGGGTCCCTGTGTCACTGCACTCATTACATTTTTACATTCATAGCGATAATACAGAAGTACCATAAAGACTGAATAGGAGAGGGCCTAGCATGGGTCTCTGTGTCACTGCAATCATTACATTTTTACATTCATAGCGATAATACATAAGTACCATAAAGACTTTATAGGAGAGGGCCTAGCATGGGTCCCTGTGTCACTGCACTCATTACATCTTCACAATCACAGCGATAACACATAAGTACCATAAAGACTTAATAGGAGAGGGCCTAGCAGTGGTCCCTTTATCACTGCACTCATTAAATCTTTACATTCATAGCGATAACACATAAGTACCATAAAGACGTAATAAGAGAGGGCCTAGCATGGGTCCCTGTGTCACTGCACTCATTCCATTGTTACATTCATAGCGATAATACATAAGTACCATAAAAACTTAATAGGAGAGGGCCTAGCACTGATCTCTGTGTCACTGCACTCATTCCATTGTTACACTCATAGTGATAATACATAAGTACCATAAAGACTTGGTAGGAGAGGGCCTAGCATGGATCTCTGTGTCACTGCATTACATTTTTACATTCACAGCTATAATTCATAAGTCCAATAAAGACTTAATAGGAGAGGTTCTAGCATGGATCCCTGTGTCACTGCACACATTACAATTTTACATTCATAGCGATAATACATAAGTGCCATAAAGACTTAATAGGAGAGTGCCTAGCATCGTTCCCTGTGTCACTGCACTCATTACATTTTTACATTCATAGCGATAACACATAAGTGCCATAAAGATTTAATAGGAGAGGGCCTAGCATGGATCCATGTGTCACTGCCCTCATGACATTTTTACATTCATAGCGATAATATATAAGTGCCATAAAGACTTAATAGCAGAGGGCCTAGCAAGGATCCCTGTGTCACTGCACTCATTACATTTTTACATTCATAGCTATAATACAAAAGTGCCATAAAGACTTAATAGGAGAGGGCATAGCATGGATCCCTGTGTCACTGCACTCATTACATTTTTACATTCATAGCTATAATACATAAGTGCTATAAAGACTTAATAGGAGAGGGCCTAGCATGGATCCCTGTGGCACTGCACTCATTACATTTTTACAATCATAGCGATAATACATAAGTACGACAAAGACTTAATAGGAGAGGGCTTAGCATGGATCCCTGTGTCACTGCACTCATTACATTTTTACATTCATAGCTATAACACATAAGTACCATAAAGACTTAATAGGAGAGGGCCTAGCATGGATCCCTGTGTCACTGCACTCATTACATTTTTACATTCATAGCGATAATACATAAGTACGACAAAGACTTAATAGGAGAGGGCCTAGCATGGATCCCTGCGTCACTGCACTCATTAGGATTTTACATTCATAGCAATAATACATAAGTGCCATAAAGACTTAATAGGAGAGGGCCTAGCATGGATCCCTGTGTCACTGCACTCGTTACATTTTTACATTCATAGCGATAATACATAAGTACCATAAAGACTTAATATGAGAGGGCCTAGCATGGAGCCCTGTGTCACTGCACTCATTACATTTTTACATTCATAGCGATAATACTTAAGTACCATAAAGACTTAATAGGAGAGGGCCGAGCATGGATCCCTGTGTCACTGCATTACATTTTTACATTAATAGCTATAATACATAAGTACAATAAAGACTTAATAGGAGAGGGCCTAGCATGGATCCCTGTGTCAATGCACTCATTACATTTTACATTCTTAGCGATAATACATATGAACCATTAAGACTTAATAGGAGAGGGACTAGCATGGATCCCTGTGTCACTGCACTCATTACATTTTTGCATTCACAGCGATAATACATAAGTACCAGAAAGACAATAGGAGAGGGCCAAGCATGGAACCCAGTGTCACTGCACTCATTACTTTTTTACATTCATAGCGATAATACATAATTACCATAAAGAATTAGTAGGAGAGGTCCTAGCACGGATCCCTGTGTCACTGCACTCATTACATTTTTACATTCTTACGATAATACATAAGTACCATAAAGACTTAATAGGAGAGGGCCTAGCATGGATCCCTGTGTCACTGCACTCATTACCATTTTACATTCATAGCGATAATACATAAGTGCCATAAAGACTTAATAGGAGAATGCCTAGCATAGATCCCTGTGTCACTGCACTCATTACATTTTTACATTCATAGCTATAATACATAAGTGCCATAAAGATTTAATAGGAGAGGGCATAGCATGGATCCATGTGTCACTGCACTCATTACATTTTTACATTCATAGCGATAATACATAAGTGCCATAAAGACTTAATAGGAGAGGGCCTAGCATGGATCCCTGTGTCACTGCACTCATTACATTTTTACATTCATACCTATAATACATAAGTGCCATAAAGACTTAATAGCAGAGGGCCTAACATGGATCCCTGTGTCACTGCACTCATTACATTTTTACATTCATAGCTATAATACATAAGTGCCATAAAGACTTAATAGGAGAGGGCATAGCATGGATCCCTGTGTCTCTGCTCTCATTACATTTTTACATTCATAGCTATAAGACATAAGTGCTATAAAGACGTAATAGGAGAGGGCCTAGCATGGATCCCTGTGTCACTGCACTCATTACATTTTTACAATCATATCGATAATACATAAGTACGACAAAGACTTAATAGGAGAGGGCCTAGCATGGATCCTTGTGCCATTGCACTCACTACATTTTTACATTCATAGCGATAATACATAAGTACCATAAAAACTTAGTAGGAGAGGGCCTAGCATGGATCCCTGTGTCACTGCACTCATTACATTTTTACATTCATGGCGATAATACATAAGTACCATAAAGACTTAGTAGGAGAGGGCCTAGCATGCATCCCTGTGTCACTGCACTCATTATATTTTTAAATTCATAGCGATAATATATAAGTACCCTAAAGAATTAATAGGAGAGGGCCTAGCATGCATCCCTGTGTTATTGAACTAATTACATTTTTACATTCATAGAATTAATACATAAGTACCATAAAGACTTAATAGTAGAGGGCCTAGCATGGATTTCTGTGTCACTGCAATCATTACATTTTTACATTCATAGCGATAATACATAAGTGCCATAAAGACTTAATAGGAGAGGGCCTAGCATGGATTTCTGTGTCACTGCAATCATTACATTTTTACATTCATAGCGATAATACATAAGTACCATAAAGACTTAATAGGAGAGGGCCTAGCATGGATTTCTGTGTCACTGCACTCATTACATTTTTATATTCATAGCGATAATACATAAGTACCATAAAGACTTAATAGGAGAGGGCCTAGCATGGATCCCTGTGTCACTGCACTCATTACATTTTTACATTCATAGCTATAATACATAAGTGCCATAAAGACTTAATAGGAGAGGGCTTAGCATGGATCCCTGTGTCACTGCACTCATTACATTTTTACATTCATAGCTATAATACATAAGTGCCATAAAGACTTAATAGGAGAGGGCCTAGCATGGATTTCTGTGTCTCTGCACTCATTACATTTTTACATTCATAGCGATAATACATAAGTACCATAAAGACTTAGTAGGAGAGGGCCTAGCATGCATCCCTGTGTCACTGCACTCATTACATTTTTACATTCATAGCGATAATACATAAGTACCATAAAGACTTAGTAGGAGAGGGCCTAGCATGCATCCCTGTGTCACTGCACTCATTACATTTTTACATTCATAGCGATAATATATAAGTACCATTAAGACGTAATAGGTGAGGGCCTAGCATGCATCCCTGTGTTACTGAACTCATTACATTTTTACATTCATAGCGATTAGGTTCATAGGTTCATACTAGGCTATCTGCCCAAGGGCATTTATAAGCCTAGCCCATAGTTATGTGGCTTTTGCCACCCCTTTAGTTTGAATAAAAACTATGCCTATCATTTTTCTGTGCCTCTGTCAAGCAGTGACACTGAAGTAATCCCTGGGGTATATCTGCGATCTCCCATCCATTGGTCAAGATTCCTCTTGAACAAGGCCAGCGAGGTGCTCTGCCTCACATGTACCGGGATTTTGTTCCACAGCATAGGGAGTCTCTGGGTGATGAATCTGTCCCTCCAGCACGTTCTATTTATAACCGTGCCAAGGTTTAAGTCTCCCGCCCTTGTGGTTCTGAGGGATCTAGATTTTTTGAGGTGAAGCATATTCATCAAATTTGGGTTTGACATGGCCTTATATGTCAGGCACAGGTCACCTCTGAGCAAGCGGTATGAGACTGAATAGAGCTGGAGTTCTTTCAGTCGGGCAGCATAAGACATATTTTTGAGACCCTTTATCCTTTTGGTGAGGAACTTTTGGGGCCTTTCAAGCTGCAGCAGGTGTCTGGTCAGATACATTCGAGCGGGGCATTGTACTCAATCATAGGTCTAATGAGTGATGAGTACAGGGGACGATGACCACCCTTGATCTAGATGTGAATCCCTTCATGATCAGGTGGGCGATATAGAAGGTTTTCCTAACTACTGTAGCAACATGAGTGTCAAACGAAGGCTACTGTCAACTTGGGTCCCCAGATCCCTGATGACTTTTCTGTGCTCAGTGGATTGCCACCTATATGGTAGCTAGGGGTAACCTTGTTTTTCCCGAAGGGTATGACTATGCATTTTTGGCGTTTAACTTCAGGCCATGGCTCTGGCACCAGTTATCCGTTTCTGTGAGGCCCTTCTGGAGGATATCTGTGTCAGATGTGTTTTCGACTATGGCCCAGTTTGCAGTCATCTGCAAACTTTGTCAGCCATAACCCTCCTGTGTTTGCTTGTACTTCAGAAAAGTAGATGCCGAACAAGAGTGGACCCAGGACTGAGCCCTGTGGGACACCACTTGTGACAGGCTTTGAGTCTGACATGGCTCCAGCAACTCTGACCCTGTGGGTTCTGTCACTTAGCCAGTTTGCAACCCATCTTGTGATGTATGGGTTTACATTCAAGCTGATGAGTTTTTCGATGATACCTAAGTGGGGTATTGTGTCAAGGCCTTTGCCAGGTCGAGGTAGGCTGTATGGACTGCCTTTCCTCATCAATGGCCTTGATGACTGTCTCGAAAAAAGTCAACCAAGTTTAAGAGGCAGGATCTGCCTTTGACAAAGCCAAACTGGGTTGGATCCAAAGTCTGCAAGTTCCCTATGTCTTTATTTATGAGTTCCATTATGATCCTCTCCATGGCTTTGCAGATAAGGCTTGTCAAGCTAATGGGGCGGTAATTTCCAGGGTCTGTGGAGGCACCGCCCTTATGAAGTGGGACCACAGTCGCCGTGCGCCACTCCTTGGGTACGTATCCTGAGGTGAGGCTAAGATTAAACAGCTGTCCTAACTGTGGGTTTAATTCCTCGTTGAGTTCATGAAGCACACAGCCGGGGACACCATCCGGTCCCATGGATGTTGTGTTTTTTGCCTTAGTGAGGGCAGTTCTCACCTGGGCGTTGGAGATGTTTGGGGGGGCTACAATCCTCTGGAATAGATATCTCTCCTTTTGGGGGGGAGAAGTTTGCACTGAACCTGTCAGCCAGTATGTTAGCAATGTGTGTAGGTTCAGTAATTTTCACATCATTTTGAACTAATTCTGAGCATATCTGGGAGTTTCCTCCTAGGTTTCTAACATAGCTAAAGAAGGCCTTATGATCGTCTTTAGAGTCCTTGGTGATTTTTCTCTCAAAATTTGCCTTGGATGATTTTATGAGAGCTCTTAGTGTTTTACTTATAATGATCAAAGGTGTCTTACCTTTCAAGGATTTTGCTCTATCTTGTAGTAGCTTCCTCCTTTTGTTGTAGAGCTTGTTTATGGCTGGGGTCCACCAGACTGGACGCTTGCCTTTGGTACAGAGAGTCTTAGTTTTGTTTGGGATTGCCTGATCCATGCAGTCCTGTAGGTGCTGGTAGAAGGCATTTGTAAGTGATTCAGCGGTTTGAGTAATGTTTACCACTGGCTCAGGGGCCTTAAAGGAGACCACACTAGTTTTTAGAAGTGTGAAATCGGCTTTTGAGAAGTTTTTCACTGTGGTCTTTTTGTTTCAGGTGGGCGGGATGAGGACCTCCAGCGAGATTAGTTTATGATCTGATCTCACCAGTGAGGGGTATACTTCGGTGTTGAACATTTTGATCCCATGTTCGTGATGATGAGATCAAGTATGTTTTCTCCTCTTGTGGGGATGGTGACTAGTTGTTCCATGGCATTTGAGTTTATGAACTCCAGGAATCTTTGGGTTAGAGTGTTTGGGCTTGAGTAGTGTTCCCAGTCTATATTAGGGTAGTTGAAGTCACCTAGTATGATGGTGTTTGGAGATACATTTATCCCTCCAATGTTTTCAGGAAGGCCATGTGAGGTTCCTGAGTTTGAGAGGGTGGCCTGTAACATGCTACAAATTGCAGAGCAGTCTTGCCTATGGTTAATTGCACCTGGATGGTCTCCGATGCATCGTGCGTTGCCACCAACCTTGAGGTGTGGGTGTCCTTTATGAATATGGACACGCCCCCTCCTTTCTTGGTGTTGTCCGGATTTTGGGGCCGGAACGCATGATATGAGGTGAAACCTGTTAGTGCTGGGGTGCTCTCAGGAGCCTTGAACCAGGTTTCTGTCACAGCACAGACATCGATGTTCTCCATATTGAGAAGGGCCTCGAGTGCGTGCATCTTGAGAGTGAGACTTCTGGCATTGAGCAGCATTACCCTTAGTTTTTTTCCTTTTTGGTGTTCTAGGTTGGTAGGTTTAGAATTTGAGCCTTGCCTAAAAAAGGCACTATGGGGGTGGCAAGAGCCTTTGCCAATATCCGGAAGCCCAGGGGTGACAGGTGCAAGCCGTCCCTTGTGAAGCAGCGTGGCTTGTCCAGCATGTCATCCCAGGCAGACAGACATTGGATCCCCTTTGAATGGCACCAGAATTTAAGCCAATTATTAAAGCTGATCATCTTATCACTGTATTGTGGCATCATTCTAGGTGAAGGTAGGATACTGCTCAAGGTCAGGGTCATACCTGCCTGGGCTACATAATCAGAGAGCTCCTCGATGTCCCTTTTCATGTAGTCCAAGGAGGTACGTCTCAGGTCGTTGACACCAGCGTGGACAATGACTGAGTCGTACTTGTACCTGCTGTTGAGAGACCTGAGTGCTTGCGTTATGTGGCGGATTCTAGCGCTCGACAGGCAGCTTACTGTGACCTTCTCCTTACTCAGTCTGGTGAGTGTGTCTGACTATGGAATCACCAATGACAAGTGTGTCTGGCATTTTGTTTGGCCTTAAGGGCTGTGACTGTTTGACACTCTGACTGTGTGGTCTATGTGTTGCATGTGTTGGGTCGTGAGGTGGTAGTTGTTTGGGTGTCTGCTTTGGTGGCCTCTGCTGTTTTGGTAAATTTTTGATCAGAGCCTCCGAGTATGTCTTTGTGTGAGTATGTGTATGATTTGAAGTTGTGATGGTACCATGTGTGACTGGGTATGTATTGTGTGTGGTTACCTTCTCCTCCTGTCTGGTCTTGCCAGTCCTATGTTGAGAGAGCTCAGCCTCCAGTTTGGCAGTATAGTTGCATCTCTCGCATGTATTTGTGTTTTGTGGGAGGAGGAGAGGATTGTCTGTGTACATGAGGCAATTGTAACATTGCCTCAATATTCCCAGGTTCACCAGTTGAGCTGGAGAGGACACTAGCAACTGATCCTCGACATACTAGAAGTAGTAGATAAAGAGACTTTCAAAGGACTCCGGGGGAAGTGGGTTTTAGGCTGGTGGGGTACTATCTATAATAAGAGTGCTTTATCAAGGTGCAAGTACTGTAGGAGTAAGTGCTAGGCTTTACAGATAGAGAATAGTCTACTTGGGAATCAAGTAGAGATGAACTTTTCAGTTATAGGATATGCTGGTTAGATCAGCAGTGCAGCTCGAGGAAGGTAGTTCTAAGGGAAAATTTGAAGAGTGGAATTTAGATGGCCCGAATAGTTAACCTTGTTTAACCGCCGCTACTCTTGTGTGCAACAGTGGCAACTCCGCGCTAACGCGCGTATAGCGTGTTTTATAGCAGGGGGCTGAAGGGAGCTAGGAATTGGCCCAAAACGACCAATGGACTACTAGTTTCTGGCTGAAACTTCACCAAATCGGACAGAAAGGATGCTCAGTGCCTCCCACTCCCACTGGTAAGCAAAGAAACTTCCCTCCTCCCTAATAAGGCAATGGATCAGTAACAGGAACTATAAACAAAGCCCAGGGATCAGCAACTCTGAAAATGGACTACTCTAGTTCAGTAAGGTGGGAAAACAAGAGATTTTTTTGTTTTATTACAGAGATAAGGAAAAAAACAGACAGTAAATGCTATAAATGCTGTAAATCGGCTAGCGCACTTTAGTGTGTAGCCTACAGAAACAATTTGCAACAATTAGTAACTTAAAGTGCAATAAACAGTGTAAAATGCAGAAATCACTTAAAGTAGCAGTAAAACAGGCGAAATGCAGTCGCTAGCTTAATAACAGTGGGAAAGCCACAAAAATACTTATATCTGGTAGAAAGTCACTCTTTTAGCTCTCTGCTGCTTGGATCACTCTGCAGGCCACCACGAGGATCTGTGCTGAGTTGGTACAAGCTGGAAAACGCGTGTTTAGCGTGTTTTATAGCGATAATACATAAGTACCATAAAGACTTAATAGGAGAGGGCCTAGCATGGGTCCCTGTGTCACTGCACTCAATACATTTTTACATTTGTAGCGATAATACATAAGTAACAAAAAGAATTAATAGGAGAGGGCCGAGCGTGGATCCCTGTGTCACTGCACTCATTCGATTGTTACATTCATAGCAATAATACATAAGTACCATAAAAACTTAATAGGAGAGGGCCTAGCACTGATCTCTGTGTCACTGCACTCATTCCATTGTTACACTCATAGTGATAATACGTAAGTACCATAAAGACTTAATAGGAGAGGGCCTAGCATGGATCCCTGTGTCACTGCACTCATTACATTTTTACATTCATAGCGATAATACATAAGTACCATAAAGACGTAATAGGAGAGGGACTAGCATGGATCCCTGTGTCACTGCACTCATTACATTTTTGCATTCACAGCGATAATACATAAGTACCAGAAAGACAATAGGAGAGGGCCAAGCATGGAACCCAGTGTCACTGCACTCATTACATTTTTTCATTCATAGCGATAATACATAATTACCATAAAGACTTAATAGGAGAGGGCCTAGCATGGATCCCTGTGTCACTGCACTACATTTTTACATTCACAGCTATAATTCATAAGTACAATAAAGACTTAATAGGAGAGGGCCTAGCATGGATCCCTGTGTCACTGCACTCATTACATTTTTACATTCATAGCTATAATACATAAGTACCATAAAGACTTAATAGGAGAGGGCCTAGCATGGATCCCTGTGTCACTGCACTCATTACATTTTTACATTCATAGCGATAATACATAAGTACCATAAAGACTTAGTAGGAGAGGGCCTAGCATGCATCCCTGTGTCACTGCACTCATTACATTTTTACATTCATAGCGATAATACATAAGTACGACAAAGACTTAATAGGAGAGGGCCTAGCATGGATCCCTGTGCCATTGCACTCACTACATTTTTACATTCATAGCGATAATACATAAGTACCATAAAAACATAGTAGGAGAGGGCCTAGCATGGATCCCTGTGTCACTGCACTCATTTCATTTTTACATTCATAGCGATAATACATAAGTGGCATAAAGACTTAGTAGAAGAGGGCCTAGCATGCATCCCTGTGTCACTGCACTCTTTACATTTTTACATTCATAGCGATAATACATAAGAACCATAAAGGCTTAATAGGAGAGGGCCTAGCATGGATCCCTGTGCCATTGCACTCACTACATTTTTACATTCATAGCGATAATACATAAGTACCATAAAAACATAGTAGGAGAGGGCCTAGCATGGATCCCTGTGTCACTGCACTCATTTCATTTTTACATTCATAGCAATAATACATAAGTGGCATAAAGACTTAGTAGAAGAGGGCCTAGCATGCATCGCTGTGTCACTGCACGCTTTACATTTTTACATTCATAGTGATAATACATAAGTACCATAAAGACTTAGTAGGAGAGGGCCTAGCATGCATCCCTGTGTCACTGCACTCATTACATTTTTACATTCATAGCGATAATACATAAGTACCATAAAGACTTAGTAGGAGAGGGCCTAGCATGCATCCCTGTGTCACTGCACTCATTACATTTTTACATTCATAGCGATAATATATAAGTACCATTAAGACGTAATAGGAGAGGGCCTAGCATGCATCCCTGTGTTACTGAACTCATTACATTTTTACATTCATAGAATTAATACATAAGTACCATAAAGACTTAATAGGAGAGGGCCTAGCATGGATTTCGGTGTCACTGCAATCATTACATTTTTACATTTGTAGCGATAATACATAGTTACCATAAAGACTTAATAGGAGAGGGCCTAGCATGGATTTCTGTGTCACTGCACTCATTACATTTTTACATTCATAGCGATAATACATAAGTACCATAAAGACTTAATAGGAGAGGGCCTAGCATGGATCCCTGTGTCACTGCACTCATTACATTTTTACATTCATAGCTATAATACATAAGTGCCATAAAGACTTAATAGGAGAGGGCCTAGCATGTATCCCTAAGCCATTTCACTCATTACATTTTTACATTCATAGCGATAATACATAAGTACCATAAAAACTTAGTAGGAGAGGGCCTAGCATGCATCCCTGTGTCACTGCACTCATTACATTTTTACATTCATAGCGATAATATATAAGTACCCTAAAGACTTAATAGGAGAGGGCCTAGCATGCATCCCTGTGTTACTGCACTCATTACATTTTTAAATTCATAGCGATAATACATAAGTACCATAAAGACTTAATAGGAGACGGCCTAGCATGGATCCCTGTGTCACTGCTCTCATTACATTTTTACATTCATAGCGATAATACATAAGTACCATAAAGACTTAATAGGAGAGGGCCTAGCAGGGATCCCTGTGTCACTGCACTCATGACAGTTTTACATTCGTAGTGATAATACATAAGTAAAAGACTTAGTAGGTGAGGGCCTAGCATGCATCCCTGTGTCACTGCATTCATTACATTTTTACATTCATAGCGATAATATATAAGTACCATAAAGACTTAATAGGAGAGGGCCTAGCATGGATTTCTGTGTCACTGCACTCATTACATTTTTATATTCATAGCGATAATACATAAGTACCATAGAGACTTAATAGGAGAGGGCCTAGCATGGATCCCTGTGTCACTGCACGCATTACATTTTTACATTCATAGCTATAATACATAAGTGCCATAAAGACTTAATAGGAGAGGGCTTAGCATGGATCCCTGTGTCACTGCACTCATTACATTTTTACATTCATAGCTATAATACATAAGTGCCATAAAGACTTAATAGGAGAGGGCCTAGCATGGATTTCTGTGTCACTGCAATCATTACATTTTTATATTCATAGCGATAATACATAAGTACCATAAAGACTTAATAGGAGAGGGCCTAGCATGGATCCCTGTGTCACTGCACGCATTACATTTTTACATTCATAGCTATAATACATAAGTGCCATAAAGACTTAATAGGAGAGGGCTTAGCATGGATCCCTGTGTCACTGCACTCATTACATTTTTACATTCATAGCTATAATACATAAGTGCCATAAAGACTTAATAGGAGAGGGCTTAGCATGGATCCCTGTGTCACTGCACTCATTACATTTTTACATTCATAGCTATAATACATAAGTGCCATAAAGACTTAATAGGAGAGGGCCTAGCATGGATTTCTGTGTCACTGCAATCATTACATTTTTACATTCATAGCGATAATACATAAGTACCATTAAGACTTAATAGGAGAGGGCCTAGCATGGATTTCTGTGTCACTGCACTCATTACATTTTTATATTCATAGCGATAATACATAAGTACCATAAAGACTTAGTAGGAGAGGGCCTAGCATGCATCCCTGTGTCACTGCACTCATTACATTTTTACATTCATAGCGATAATACATAAGTACGACAAAGACTTAATAGGAGAGGGCCTAGCATGGATCCCTGTGCCATTGCACTCACTACATTTTTACATTCATAGCGATAATACATAAGTACCATAAAAACATAGTAGGAGAGGGCGTAGCATGGATCCCTGTGTCAACGCACTCATTTCATTTTTACATTCATAGCGATAATACATAAGTGGCATAAAGACTTAGTAGGAGAGGGCCTAGCATGCATCCCTGTGTCACTGCACTCATTACATTTTTACATTCATAGCGATAATACATAAGTACCATAAAGACTTAGTAGGAGAGGGCCTAGCATGCATCCCTGTGTCACTGCACTCATTACATTTTTACATTCATAGCGATAATACATAAGTACCATAAAGACTTAGTAGGAGACGGCCTAGCATGCATCCCTGTGTCACTGCACTCATTACATTTTTACATTCATAGCGATAATATATAAGTACCATTAAGACGTAATAGGAGAGGGCCTAGCATGCATCCCTGTGTTACTGAACTCATTACATTTTTACATTCATAGCGATAATACATAAGTACCATAAAGACTTAATAGGAGAGGGCATAGCATGGATACCTGTGTCTCTGCTCTCATTACATTTTTACATTCATAGCTATAAGACATAAATGCTATAAAGACGTAATAGGAGAGGGCCAAGCATGGATCCCTGTGTCACTGCACTCATTACATTTTTACAATCATAGCGATAATACATAAGTATGACAAATACTTAATAGGAGAGGGCCTAGCATGGATCCTTGTGCTATTGCACTCACTACATTTTTACATTCATAGCGATAATACATAAGTACCATAAAAACTTAGTAGGAGAGGGCCTAGCATGGATTCCTGTGTCACTGCGCTCATTACATTTTTACATTCATGGCGATAATACATAAGTACAATAAAGACTTAGTAGGAGAGGGCCTAGCATGCATCCCTGTTTCACTGCACTCATTATATTTTTACATTCATAGCGATAATACATAAGTGCCATAAAGACTTAATAGGAGAGGGCCTAGCATGGAATTCTGTGTCACTGCAATCATTACATTTTTACATTCATAGCGATAATACATAAGTACCATAAAGACTTAATAGGAGAGGGCCTAGCATGGATTTCTGTGTCACTGCACTCATTACATTTTTATATTCATAGCGATAATACATAAGTGCCATAAAGACTTAATAGGAGAGGGTCTAGCATGGATCCCTGTGTCACTGCACTCATTACATTTTTGCATTCATAGCGATAATACATAAGTACCATAAAGACTTAATAGGAGAGGGCCTAGCATGCATCCTTGTGTCACTGCACTCATTACATTTTTACATTCATAGCAATAATATATAAGTACCCGAAAGACTAAATAGGAGAGGGCCTAGCATGCATCCCTGTGTCACTGCACTCATTACATTTTTACATTCATAGTGATAATATATAAGTACCATTAAGACTTAATAGGAGAGGGCCTAGCATGCATCCCTGTGTTACTGACCTCATTACATTTTTACATTCATAGAATTAATACATAAGTACGATAAAGACTTAATAGGAGAGGGCCTAGCATGGATTTCTGTGTCACTGCAATCATTACATTTTTATATTCATAGCGATAATACATAAGTACCATAAAGACTTAATAGGAGAGGGCCTAGCATGAATTTCTGTGTCACTGCACTCATTACATTTTTATATTCATAGCGATAATACATAAGTACCATAAAGTCTTACTAGGAGAGGGCCTAGCATGGATCCCTGTGTCACTGCACGCATTACATTTTTATATTCATAGCTATAATGCATAAGTGCCATAAAGACTTAATAGGAGAGTGCTTAGCATGGATCCCTGTGTCACTGCACTCATTACATTTTTACATTCATAGCTATAATACATAAGTGCCATAAAGTCTTAATAGGAGAGGGCCTAGCATGGATCCCTGTGTCACTGCACTCATTACATTTTTATATTCAAAGCGATAATACATAAGTACCATAAAGACTTAATAGGAGAGGGCCTAGCATGGATCCCTGTGTCACTGCACGCATTACATTTTTACATTCATAGCTATAATACATAAGTGCCATAAAGACTTAATAGGAGAGGGCTTAGCATGGATCCCTGTGTCACTGCACTCATTACATTTTTACATTCATAGCTATAATACATAAGTGCCATAAAGACTTAATAGGAGAGGGCCTAGCATGGATTTCTGTGTCACTGCAATCATTACATTTTTACATTCATAGCGATAATACATAAGTACCATAAAGACTTAATAGGAGAGGGCCTAGCATGGATTTCTGTGTCACTGCACTCATTACATTTTTATATTCATAGCGATAATACATAAGTACCATAAAGACTTAATAGGAGAGGGCCTAGCATGGATCCCTGTGTCACTGCACGCATTACATTTTTACATTCATAGCTATAATACATAAGTGCCATAAAGACTTAATAGGAGAGGGCTTAGCATGGATCCCTGTGTCACTGCACTCATTACATTTTTACATTCATAGCGATAATACATAAGTACCATAAAGACTTAATAGGAGAGGGCTTAGCATGGATCCCTGTGTCACTGCACCCATTACATTTTTACATTCATAGCTATAATACATAAGTGCCATAAAGACTTAATAGGAGAGGGCCTAGCATGGATTTCTGTGTCACTGCAATCATTACATTTTTACATTCATAGCGATAATACATAAGTACCATAAAGACTTAATAGGAGAGGGCCTAGCATGGATTTCTGTGTCACTGCACTCATTACATTTTATATTCATAGCGATAATACATAAGTACCATAAAGACTTAGTAGGAGAGGGCCTAGCATGCATCCCTGTGTCACTGCACTCATTACATTTTTACATTCATAGCGATAATACATAAGTACGACAAAGACTTAATAGGAGAGGGCCTAGCATGGATCCCTGTGCCATTGCATTCACTACATTTTACATTCATAGCGATAATACATAAGTACCATAAAAACATAGTAGGAGAGGGCGTAGCATGGGACCCTGTGTCAACGCACTCATTTCATTTTTACATTCATAGCGATAATACATAAGTGGGATAAAGACTTAGTAGGAGAGGGCCTAGCATGCATCCCTGTGTCACTGCACTCATTACATTTTTACATTCATAGCGATAATACATAAGTACCATAAAGACTTAGTAGGAGAGGGCCTAGCATGCATCCCTGTGTCACTGCACTCATGTATTATCGCTATGAATGTAAAAATGTAATAAGTACCATAAAGACTTAGTAGGAGAGGGCCTAGCATGCATCCCTGTGTCACTGCACTCATTACATTTTTACATTCATAGCGATAATATATAAGTACCATTAAGACGCAATAGGAGAGGGCCTAGCATGCATCCCTGTGTTACTGAACTCATTACATTTTTACATTCATAGCGATAATACTTAAGTACCATAAAGACTTAATAGGAGAGGGCCTAGCATGGGTCCCTGTGTCACTGCACTCAATACATTTTTACATTTGTAGCGATAATACATAAGTAACAAAAAGAATTAATAGGAGAGGGCCTAGCATGGATTTCTTTGTCACTGCACTCATTACATTTTTATATTCATAGCGATAATACATAAGTACCATAGAGACTTAATAGGAGAGGGCCGAGCATGGATCCCTGTGTCACTGCACTCATTACATTTTTACATTCATAGCTAAAATACATAAGTGCCATAAAGACTTAATAGGAGAGGGCTTAGCATGGATCCCTGTGTCACTGCACTCATTACATTTTTACATTCATAGCTATAATACATAAGTGCCATAAAGACTTAATAGGAGAGGGCCTAGCATGGATCCCTGTGTCACTGCACTCATTACATTTTTACAATCATAGCGATAATATATAAGTACGACAAAGACTTAATAGGAGAGGGCCTAGCATGGATCCCTGTGCCATTGCTCTCTCTACATTTTTACATTCATAGCGATAATACATAAATACCATAAAGACTTAATAGAAGAGGGCCTAGCATGGATCCCTGTGACACTGTACTCATTACATTTTTACATTCAAGCGATAATACATAAGTACCATAAAGACTTAATAAGAGAGCCTAGCATGGATCCCTGTGACACTGCACTCATTACATTTTACATTCAAGCGATAATACATAAGTACCATAAAGACTTAATAGGAGAGGGCCTAGCTTCGATCCCTGTGTCACTGCACTCATTACATTTTTACATTCATAGCGATAATACATAAGAACCATAAAGACTTAATAGGAGAGGGCCTAGCATGGGTCCCTGTGTCACTGCACTCATTACATTTTTACATTCATAGCGATAATACATAAATACCATAAAGACTTAATAAGAGAGGGCCTAGCATGGGTCCCTGTGTCACTGCACTCATTACATTTTTACATTCATAGCGATAATACAGAAGTACCATAAAGACTGAATAGGAGAGGGCCTAGCATGGGTCTCTGTGTCACTGCACTCATTACATTTTTACATTCATAGCGATAATACATAAGTACCATAAAGACTTAATAGGAGAGGGCCTAGCATGGGTCCCTGTGTCACTGCACTCAATACATTTTTGCATTTGTAGCGATAATACATAAGTAACAAAAAGAATTAATAGGAGAGGGCCGAGCGTGGATCCCTGTGTCAATCCACTCATTCCATTGTTACATTCATAGCGATAATACATAAGTACCATAAAAACTTAATAGGAGAGGGCCAAGCATGGAACCCAGTGTCACTGCACTCATTACATTTTTACATTCATCGCGATAATACATAATTACCATAAAGAATTAGTAGGAGAGGTCCTAGCACGGATCCCTGTGTCACTGCACTCATTACATTTTTACATTCTTAGCGATAATACATAAGTACCATAAAGACTTAATAGGAGAGGGCCTAGCATGGATCCCTGTGTCACTGCACTACATTTTTACATTCACAGCAATAATTCATAAGTACAATAAAGACTTAATAGGAGAGGGCCTAGCATGGATCCCTGTGTCAATGCACTCATTACATTTTACATTCTTAGCGATAATACATAAGTACCATAAAGGCTTAATAGGGGAGGGCCTAGCATGGATGGCCTGTGTCAATGCACTCATTACATTTTTACATTCATAGCGATAATACATACGTACCATAAAGACTTAATAGGAGAGGGCCTAGCATGGATCCCCGTGTCACTGCACTCATTACATTTTACATTCATAGCGATAATACATAAGTACCATAAAGACTTAATAGGAGACGGCCTAGCATGGATCCCTGTGTCACTGCACTCATTGCATTTTTAGATTCATAGCGATAATACAGAAGTACCATAAAGACTTAATAGGAGAGGGCCTAGCAGGGATCCCTGTGTCACTGCACTCATGACAGTTTTACATTCATAGCGATAATACATAAGTAAAAGACTTAATAGGAGAGGGCCTAGCATGGATCCCTGTGTCACTGCACTCATTACATTTCTACATTCATAGCGATAATACATAAGTACCATTAAGACTTAGTACTGGAGAGGGCCTAGCATGGATCCCTGTGTCACTGCACTCATTACATTTTTACATTCAGAGCGATAATACATAAGTACCATAAAGACTTAATAGGAAAGGTCCTAGCATAGATCCCTGTGTCAATGCACTCATTACATTTTACATTCTTAGCGATAATACATAAGTACCATAAAGACTTAATAGGAGAGGGCCTAGCATGGATCCCTGTGTCACTGCATTACATTTTACATTCACAGCTATAATTCATAGGTACAATCAAGACTTAATAGGAGAGGACCTAGCATGGATCCCTGTGTCACTGCACTCATTACATTTTTACATTCATAGCTATAATACATAAGTGCCATAAAGACTTAATAGGAGAGGGCCTAGCATGGATCCCTGTGTCACTGCACTCATTACATTTTTACAATCATAGCGATAATATATAAGTACGACAAAGACTTAATAGGAGAGGGCCTAGCATGGATCCCTGTGCCATTGCACTCTCTACATTTTTACATTCATAGCGATAATACATAAATACCATAAAGACTTAATAGAAGAGGGCCTAGCATGGATCCCTGTGACACTGTACTCATTACATTTTTACATTCAAGCGATAATACATAAGTACCATAAAGACTTAATAAGAGAGGGCCTAGCATGGATCCCTGTGACACTGCACTCATTACATTTTTACATTCAAGCGATAATACATAAGTACCATAAAGACTTAATAGGAGAGGGCCTAGCTTCGATCCCTGTGTCACTGCACTCATTACATTTTTACATTCATAGCGATAATACATAAGAACCATAAAGACTTAATAGGAGAGGGCCTAGCATGGATCCCTGTGTCACTGCATGCATTACATTTTTATATTCATAGCTATAATGCATAAGTGCCATAAAGACTTAATAGGAGAGTGCTTAGCATGGATCCCTGTGTCACTGCACTCATTACATTTTTACATTCATAGCTATAATACATAAGTGCCATAAAGTCTTAATAGGAGAGGGCCTAGCATGGATCCCTGTGTCACTGCACTCATTACATTTTTATATTCAAAGCGATAATACATAAGTACCATAAAGACTTAATAGGAGAGGGCCTAGCATGGATCCCTGTGTCACTGCACGCATTACATTTTTACATTCATAGCTATAATACATAAGTGCCATAAAGACTTAATAGGAGAGGGCTTAGCATGGATCCCTGTGTCACTGCACTCATTACATTTTTACATTCATAGCTATAATACATAAGTGCCATAAAGACTTAATAGGAGAGGGCCTAGCATGGATTTCTGTGTCACTGCAATCATTACATTTTTACATTCATAGCGATAATACATAAGTACCATAAAGACTTAATAGGAGAGGGCCTAGCATGGATTTCTGTGTCACTGCACTCATTACATTTTTATATTCATAGCGATAATACATAAGTACCATAAAGACTTAATAGGAGAGGGCCTAGCATGGATCCCTGTGTCACTGCACGCATTACATTTTTACATTCATAGCTATGGGTGGCCTAATGGTTAAGGTGTTTGCCTTACAAACACAAGGTGCAGGGTTTGAGTCTCACAAGGGATAATTGGCTAGGCTTAAAATGGCTCGCAAGAGCAGTCAGCCTAGTACTAATCTATGAACCTATGAACCTAAGTGCCATAAAGACTTAATAGGAGAGGGCTTAGCATGGATCCCTGTGTCACTGCACTCATTACATTTTTACATTCATAGCGATAATACATAAGTACCATAAAGACTTAATAGGAGAGGGCTTAGCATGGATCCCTGTGTCACTGCACCCATTACATTTTTACATTCACAGCTATAATACATAAGTGCCATAAAGACTTAATAGGAGAGGGCCTAGCATGGATTTCTGTGTCACTGCAATCATTACATTTTTACATTCATAGCGATAATACATAAGTACCATAAAGACTTAATAGGAGAGGGCCTAGCATGGATTTCTGTGTCACTGCACTCATTACATTTTTATATTCATAGCGATAATACATAAGTACCATAAAGACTTAGTAGGAGAAGGCCTAGCATGCATCCCTGTGTCACTGCACTCATTACATTTTTACATTCATAGCGATAATACATAAGTACGACAAAGACTTAATAGGAGAGGGCCTAGCATGGATCCCTGTGCCATTGCATTCACTACATTTTTACATTCATAGCGATAATACATAAGTACCATAAAAACATAGTAGGAGAGGGCGTAGCATGGGACCCTGTGTCAACGCACTCATTTCATTTTTACATTCATAGCGATAATACATAAGTGGGATAAAGACTTAGTAGGAGAGGGCCTAGCATGCATCCCTGTGTCACTGCACTCATTACATTTTTACATTCATAGCGATAATACATAAGTACCATAAAGACTTAGTAGGAGAGGGCCTAGCATGCATCCCTGTGTCACTGCACTCATGTATTATCGCTATGAATGTAAAAATGTAATAAGTACCATAAAGACTTAGTAGGAGAGGGCCTAGCATGCATCCCTGTGTCACTGCACTCATTACATTTTACATTCATAGCGATAATATTTTAGTTCCATTAAGACGCAATAGGAGAGGGCCTAGCAAGCAACCCTGTGGTACTGAACTCATTACATTTTACATTCATAGCGATAATACATAAGTACCATAAAGACTTAATAGGAGAGGGTCTAGCATGGGTCCCTGTGTCACTGCACTCAATACATTTTTACATTTGTAGCGATAATACATAAGTAACAAAAAGAATTAATAGGAGAGGGCCTAGCATGGATTTCTTTGTCACTGCACTCATTACATTTTTATATTCATAGCGATAATACATAAGTACCATAAAGACTTAATAGGAGAGGGCCTAGCATGGATTTCTTTGTCACTGCACTCAATACATTTTTATATTCATAGCGATAATACATAAGTACCATAAAGACTTAATAGGAGAGGGCCGAGCATGGATCCCTGTGTCACTGCACTCATTACATTTTTACATTCATAGCTAAAATACATAAGTGCCATAAAGACTTAATAGGAGAGGGCTTAGCATGGATCCCTGTGTCACTGCACTCATTACATTTTTACATTCATAGCTATAATACATAAGTGCCATAAAGACTTAATAGGAGAGGGCCTAGCATGGATCCCTGTGTCACTGCACTCATTACATTTTTACAATCATAGCGATAATATATAAGTACGACAAAGACTTAATAGGAGAGGGCCTAGCATGGATCCCTGTGCCATTGCACTCTCTACATTTTTACATTCATAGCGATAATACATAAATACCATAAAGACTTAATAGAAGAGGGCCTAGCATGGATCCCTGTGACACTGTACTCATTACATTTTTACATTCAAGCGATAATACTTAAGTACCATAAAGACTTAATAAGAGAGGGCCTAGCATGGATCCCTGTGACACTGCACTCATTACATTTTTACATTCAAGCGATAATACATAAGTACCATAAAGACTTAATAGGAGAGGGCCTAGCTTCGATCCCTGTGTCACTGCACTCATTACATTTTTACATTCATAGCGATAATACATAAGAACCATAAAGACTTAATAGGAGAGGGCCTAGCATGGGTCCCTGTGTCACTGCACTCATTACATTTTTACATTCATAGCGATAATACATAAATACCATAAAGACTTAATAAGAGAGGGCCTAGCATGGGTCCCTGTGTCACTTCACTCATTACATTTTTACATTCATAGCGATAATACAGAAGTACCATAAAGACTGAATAGGAGAGGGCCTAGCATGGGTCTCTGTGTCACTGCACTCATTACATTTTTACATTCATAGCGATAATACATAAGTACCATAAAGACTTAATAGGAGAGGGCCTAGCATGGGTCCCTGTGTCACTGCACTCAATACATTTTTGCATTTGTAGCGATAATACATAAGTAACAAAAAGAATTAATAGGAGAGGGCCGAGCGTGGATCCCTGTGTCACTGCACTCATTCCATTGTTACATTCATAGCGATAATACACAAGTACCATAAAAACTTAATAGGAGAGGGCCAAGCATGGAACCCAGTGTCACTGCACTCATTACATTTTTACATTCATAGCGATAATACATAATTACCATAAAGAATTAGTAGGAGAGGTCCTAGCACGGATCCCTGTGTCACTGCACTCATTACATTTTTACATTCTTAGCGATAATACATAAGTACCATAAAGACTTAATAGGAGAGGGCCTAGCATGGATCCCTGTGTCACTGCACTACATTTTTACATTCACAGCAATAATTCATAAGTACAATAAAGACTTAATAGGAGAGGGCCTAGCATGGATCCCTGTGTCAATGCACTCATTACATTTTACATTCTTAGTGATAATACATAAGTACCATAAAGGCTTAATAGGAGAGGGCCTAGCATGGATCCCCGTGTCACTGCACTCATTACATTTTTACATTCATAGCGATAATACATAAGTACCATAAAGACTTAATAGGAGACGGCCTAGCATGGATCCCTGTGTCACTGCACTCATTGCATTTTTAGATTCATAGCGATAATACATAAGTACCATAAAGACTTAATAGGAGAGGGCCTAGCAGGGATCCCTGTGTCACTGCACTCATGACAGTTTTACATTCATAGCGATAATACATAAGTAAAAGACTTAATAGGAGAGGGCCTAGCATGGATCCCTGTGTCACTGCACTCATTACATTTCTACATTCATAGCGATAATACATAAGTACCATTAAGACTTAATAATGGAGAGCCTAGCATATATCCCTGTGTCACTGCACTCATTACATTTTTACATTCGTAGCGATAATACATAAGTACCATAAAGACTTAATAGGAAAGGTCCTAGCATAGATCCCTGTGTCACTGCACTCATTACATTTTTACATTCAAAGCGATAATACATAAGTACCATAAAGGCTTAATAGGAGAGGGCCTAGTATGGATCCCTGTGTCACTGCATTACATTTTTACATTCACAGCTATAATTCATAGGTACAATCAAGACTTAATAGGAGAGGACCTAGCATGGATCCCTGTGTCACTGCACTCATTACATTTTTACATTCATAGCTATAATACATAAGTGCCATAAAGACTTAATAGGACAGGGCCTAGCATGGATCCCTGTGTCACTGCACTCATTACGTTTTTACAATCATAGTGATAATATATAAGTACGACAAAGACTTAATAGGAGAGGGCCTAGCATGGATCCCTGTGCCATTGCACTCTCTACATTTTTACATTCATAGCGATAATACATAAATACCATAAAGACTTAATAGAAGAGGGCCTAGCATGGATCCCTGTGACACTGTACTCATTACATTTTTACATTCAAGCGATAATACATAAGTACCATAAAGACTTAATAAGAGAGGGCCTAGCATGGATCCCTGTGACACTGCACTCATTACATTTTTACATTCAAGCGATAATACATAAGTACCATAAAGACTTAATAGGAGAGGGCCTAGCTTCGATCCCTGTGTCACTGCACTCATTACATTTTACATTCATAGCGATAATACATAAGAACCATAAAGACTTAATAGGAGAGGGCCTAGCATGGGTCCCTGTGTCACTGCACTCATTACATTTTTACATTCATAGCGATAATACATAAATACCATAAAGACTTAATAAGAGAGGGCCTAGCATGGGTCCCTGTGTCACTGCACTCATTACATTTTACATTCATAGCGATAATACAGAAGTACCATAAAGACTGAATAGGAAAGGGCCTAGCATGGGTCTCTGTGTCACTGCACTCATTACATTTTTACATTCATAGCGATAATACATAAGTACCATAAAGACTTAATAGGAGAGGGCCTAGCATGGGTCCCTGTGTCACTGCACTCAATACATTTTTGCATTTGTAGCGATAATACATAAGTAACAAAAAGAATTAATAGGAGAGGGCCGAGCGTGGATCCCTGTGTCACTGCACTCATTCCATTGTTACATTCATAGCGATAATACATAAGTACCATAAAAACTTAATAGGAGAGGGCCAAGCATGGAACCCAGTGTCACTGCACTCATTACATTTTTACATTCTTAGCGATAATACATAAGTACCATAAAGACTTAATAGGAGAGGGCCTAGCATGGATCCCTGTGTCACTGCACTACATTTTTACATTCACAGCAATAATTCATAAGTACAATAAAGACTTAATAGGAGAGGGCCTAGCATGGATTCCTGTGTCAATGCACTCATTACATTTTACATTCTTAGCGATAATACATAAGTACCATAAAGGCTTAATAGGAGAGGGCCTAGCATGGATGGCCTGTGTCACTGCACTCATTACATTTTTACATTCATAGCGATAATACATAGGTTCATAGGTTCATAGGTTCATACTAGGCTATCTGCCCGAGGGCATTTACAAGCCTAGCCCATAGTTTTGTGGCTTACGCCACCCCTTTAGTATGGGGAACTATACCCATTATTTTGCTGTGCCTCTGTTGAGCAGTGACACTGAGGTAATCCCTGGGGTATATCTGCGATCTCCCATCCATTGGTCAAGATTTCTCTTGAACAAGGCCAGCGAGGTGCTCTGCCTCACATATACCGGGATTTTATTCCACAGCATAGGGAGTCTTTGGGTGATGAATCTATCCCTCCAGCACGCCCTATTAATAGCCGTGTCGAGGTTTAAGTCTCCCCTTGTGGCTCTGACGGATCTAGATTTTTGAGGTGAAGCATATTCATCAAATCTGGGTTTGACATGGCCTTGTATGTTAGGCAAAGGTCACCTCTGAGCAAGCGGTGTTTACTGAATAGAGCTGGAGTTCTTTCAGTCGGGCAGCATAGGACAGATGTTTGAGACCCTTTATCCTTTTGGTGAGGAACTTTGTGGCCTCTCCAGCTGCTGCAAGTGTCGGGTCAGATACATTCAATGGGGCATTGTACTCAATCATTGGTCTGATGAGTGATGAGTATAGGGAGACTATGACCTCCCTTGATCTAGATGAGAATCCCTTCATGATAAGGTGGGCAATGTAGAAGGTCTTCCTAACTACTTTAGCTACATGGGTGTCGAATGACAGACTACTATCAACCTGGGTCCCCAGGTCCCTGATAACTTCTTCTGTACTCAGTGGATTGCCACCTATTTGGTAGCTAGGGTAACCTTGTTTTTCGAAGGGTATGACTATGCATTTTTGGCATTTAACTTTAGGCCATGGCTCTGGCACCAGTTATCCGTTTCTGTGAGACCCTTCTGAAGGATATCTGTGTCAGATGTGTTTTCTACTATGGCCCAGTTTGCAGTCATCTGCAAACTTTGTCAGCCATAACCCTCCTGTGTTTGCTTGTACTTGGAAAAGTAGATGCCAAACAAGAGTGGGCCCAGGACTGAGCCCTGTGGTACACCACTTGTGACAGGCTTTGAGTCTGACATGGCGCCAGCAACTCTGACCCTGTGGGTTCTGTCACTCAGCCAGTTTGCAACCCATCTTGTGATGTATGGGTTAACATTTAAACTGATGAGTTTTTCAATGATACCCGAGTGGGGTATTGTATCAAAGGCCTTCGCCAGATCGAGGTAGGCTGTATGGACTGCCTTTCCCTCATCAATGGCTTTGGTGACTGTTTCGAAAAAGTCAACCAAGTTTAGAAGGCATGATCTGCCTTTGACAAAGCCAAACTGGGTTGGATCCAAAGTCTGCAAATTCCCTATGTCTTTATTTATGAGGTCCATTATGATCCTCTCCATGGCTTTGCAGATAAGGCTTGTCAAGCTAATGGGCCGGTAATTTCCAGGGTCGGTGGAGGCACCGCCTTTGTGAAGTGGGACCACAGTTGCAGTGCGCCACTCCTACGTCCTACTCCTACATACGTACCATAAAGACTTAATAGGAGAGGGCCTAGCATGGATCCCCGTGTCACTGCACTCTTTACATTTTTACATTCATAGCGATAATACATAAGTACCATAAAGACTTAATAGGAGACGGCCTAGCATGGATCCCTGTGTCACTGCACTCATTGCATTTTTAGATTCATAGCGATAATACATAAGTACCATAAAGACTTAATAGGAGAGGGCCTAGCAGGGATCCCTGTGTCACTGCACTCATGACAGTTTTACATTCATAGCGATAATACATAAGTAAAAGACTTAATAGGAGAGGGCCTAGCATGGATCCCTGTGTCACTGCACTCATTACATTTCTACATTCATAGCGATAATACATAAGTACCATTAAGACTTAATACTGGAGAGCCTAGCATATATCCCTGTGTCACTGCACTCATTACATTTTTACATTCGTAGCGATAATACATAAGTACCATAAAGACTTAATAGGAAAGGTCCTAGCATAGATCCCTGTGTCACTGCACTCATTACATTTTTACATTCAAAGCGATAATACATAAGTACCATAAAGACTTAATAGGAGAGGGCCTAGCATGGATCCCTGTGTCACTGCATTACATTTTTACATTCACAGCTATAATTCATAGGTACAATCAAGACTTAATAGGAGAGGACCTAGCATGGATCCCTGTGTCACTGCACTCATTACAATTTTACATTCATAGCGATAATACATAAGTGCCATAAAGAATTAATGGGAGAGGGCCTCGCATGGATCCCTGTGCCATTGCATTCACTACATTTTTACATTCATAGCGATAATACATAAGTACCATAAAAACATAGTAGGAGAGGGCGTAGCATGGGACCCTGTGTCAACGCACTCATTTCATTTTTACATTCATAGCGATAATACATAAGTGGGATAAAGACTTAGTAGGAGAGGGCCTAGCATGCATCCCTGTGTCACTGCACTCATTACATTTTTACATTCATAGCGATAATACATAAGTACCATAAAGACTTAGTAGGAGAGGGCCTAGCATGCATCCCTGTGTCACTGCACTCATGTATTATCGCTATGTATGTAAAAATGTAATAAGTACCATAAAGACTTAGTAGGAGAGGGCCTAGCATGCATCCCTGTGTCACTGCACTCATTACATTTTTACATTCATAGCGATAATATATAAGTACCATTAAGACGTAATAGGAGAGGGCCTAGCTTGCATCCCTGTGTTACTGAACTCATTACATTTTTACATTCATAGCGATAATACATAAGTACCATAAAGACTTAATAGGAGAGGGCCTAGCATGGGTCCCTGTGTCACTGCACTCAATACATTTTTACATTTGTAGCGATAATACATAAGTAACAAAAAGAATTAATAGGAGAGGGCCTAGCATGGATCCCTGTGTCACTGCAATCATTACATTTTTACACTCATGGCGATAATACATAAGTACCAAAAAGACTTAATAGGAGAGGGCCTAGCATGGATTTCTTTGTCACTGCACTCATTATATTTTTATATTCATAGCGATAATACATAAGTACCATAAAGACTTAATAGGAGAGGGCCGAGCATGGATCCCTGTGTCACTGCACTCATTACATTTTTACATTCATAGCTAAAATACATAAGTGCCATAAAAACTTAATAGGAGAGGGCTTAGCATGGATCCCTGTGTCACTGCACTCATTACATTTTTACATTCATAGCTATAATACATAAGTGCCATAAAGACTTAATAGGAGAGGGCCTAGCATGGATCCCTGTGTCACTGCACTCATTACATTTTTACAATCATAGCGATAATATATAAGTATGACAAAGACTTAATAGGAGAGGGCCTAGCATGGATCCCTGTGCCATTGCACTCTCTACATTTTTACATTCATAGCGATAATACATAAATACCATAAAGACTTAATAGAAGAGGGCCTAGCATGGATCCCTGTCACACTGTACTCATTACATTTTTACATTCAAGCGATAATACATAAGTACCATAAAGACTTAATAAGAGAGGGCCTAGCATGGATCCCTGTGACACTGCACTCATTACATTTTTACATTCAAGCGATAATACATAAGTACCATAAAGACTTAATAGGAGAGGGCCTAGCTTCGATCCCTGTGCCACTGCACTCATTACATTTTTACATTCATAGCGATAATACATAAGAACCATAAAGACTTAATAAGAGAGGGCCTAGCATGGGTCCCTGTGTCACTGCACTCATTACATTTTTACATTCATAGCGATAATACATAAATACCATAAAGACTTAATAAGAGAGGGCCTAGCATGGGTCCCTGTGTCACTGCACTCATTACATTTTTACATTCATAGCGATAATACAGAAGTACCATAAAGACTGAATAGGAGAGGGCCTAGCATGGGTCTCTGTGTCACTGCACTCATTACATTTTTACATTCATAGCGATAATACATAAGTACCATAAAGACTTAATAGGAGAGGGCCTAGCATGGGTCCCTGTGTCACTGCACTCAATACATGTTTGCATTTGTAGCGATAATACATAAGTAACAAAAAGAATTAATAGGAGAGGGCCGAGCGTGGATCCCTGTGTCACTGCACTCATTCCATTGTTACATTCATAGCGATAATACATAAGTACCATAAAAACTTAATAGGAGAGGGCCAAGCATGGAACCCAGTGTCACTGCACTCATTACATTTTTACATTCATAGCGATAATACATAATTACCATAAAGAATTAGTAGGAGAGGTCCTAGCACGGATCCCTGTGTCACTGCACTCATTACATTTTTACATTCTTAGCGATAATACATAAGTACCATAAAGACTTAATAGGAGAGGGCCTAGCATGGATCCCTGTGTCACTGCACTACATTTTTACATTCACAGCAATAATTCATAAGTACAATAAAGACTTAATAGGAGAGGGCCTAGCATGGATCCCTGTGTCAATGCACTCATTACATTTTACATTCTTAGCGATAATACATAAGTACCATAAAGACTTAGTAGGAGAGGGCCTAGCATGCATCCCTGTGTCACTGCACTCATTACATTTTTACATTCATAGCGATAATATATAAGTACCATTAAGACGTAATAGGAGAGGGCCTAGCTTGCATCCCTGTGTTACTGAACTCATTACATTTTTACATTCATAGCGATAATACATAAGTACCATAAAGACTTAATAGGAGAGGGCCTAGCATGGGTCCCTGTGTCACTGCACTCAATACATTTTTACATTTGTAGCGATAATACATAAGTAACAAAAAGAATTAATAGGAGAGGGCCTAGCATGGATCCCTGTGTTACTGAACTCATTACATTTTTACATTCATAGCGATAATACATAAGTACCATAAAGACTTAGTAGGAGAGGGCCTAGCATGCATCCCTGTGTCACTGCACTCATTATCATATGAATGTAAAAATGTAATAAGTACCATAAAGACTTAGTAGGAGAGGGCCTAGCATGCATCCCTGTGTCACTGCACTCATTACATTTTTACATTCATAGCGATAATATATAAGTACCATTAAGACGCAATAGGAGAGGGCCTAGCATGCATCCCTGTGTTACTGAACTCATTACATTTTTACATTCATAGCGATAATACTTAAGTACCATAAAGACTTAATAGGAGAGGGCCTAGCATGGGTCCCTGTGTCACTGCACTCAATACATTTTTACATTTGTAGCGATAATACATAAGTAACAAAAAGAATTAATAGGAGAGGGCCTAGCATGGATTTCTTTGTCACTGCACTCATTACATTTTTATATTCATAGCGATAATACATAAGTACCATAAAGACTTAATAGGAGAGGGCCTAGCATGGATTTCTTTGTCACTGCACTCAATACATTTTTATATTCATAGCGATAATACATAAGTACCATAAAGACTTAATAGGAGAGGGCCGAGCATGGATCCCTGTGTCACTGCACTCATTACATTTTTACATTCATAGCTAAAATACATAAGTGCCATAAAGACTTAATAGGAGAGGGCTTAGCATGGATCCCTGTGTCACTGCACTCATTACATTTTTACATTCATAGCTATAATACATAAGTGCCATAAAGACTTAATAGGAGAGGGCCTAGCATGGATCCCTGTGTCACTGCACTCATTACATTTTTACAATCATAGCGATAATATATAAGTACGACAAAGACTTAATAGGAGAGGGCCTAGCATGGATCCCTGTGCCATTGCTCTCTCTACATTTTTACATTCATAGCGATAATACATAAATACCATAAAGACTTAATAGAAGAGGGCCTAGCATGGATCCCTGTGACACTGTACTCATTACATTTTTACATTCAAGCGATAATACATAAGTACCATAAAGACTTAATAAGAGAGAGCCTAGCATGGATCCCTGTGACACTGCACTCATTACATTTTTACATTCAAGCGATAATACATAAGTACCATAAAGACTTAATAGGAGAGGGCCTAGCTTCGATCCCTGTGTCACTGCACTCATTACATTTTTACATTCATAGCGATAATACATAAGAACCATAAAGACTTAATAGGAGAGGGCCTAGCATGGGTCCCTGTGTCACTGCACTCATTACATTTTTACATTCATAGCGATAATACATAAATACCATAAAGACTTAATAAGAGAGGGCCTAGCATGGGTCCCTGTGTCACTGCACTCATTACATTTTTACATTCATAGCGATAATACAGAAGTACCATAAAGACTGAATAGGAGAGGGCCTAGCATGGGTCTCTGTGTCACTGCACTCATTACATTTTTACATTCATAGCGATAATACATAAGTACCATAAAGACTTAATAGGAGAGGGCCTAGCATGGGTCCCTGTGTCACTGCACTCAATACATTTTGCATTTGTAGCGATAATACATAAGTAACAAAAAGAATTAATAGGAGAGGGCCGAGCGTGGATCCCTGTGTCAATCCACTCATTCCATTGTTACATTCATAGCGATAATACATAAGTACCATAAAAACTTAATAGGAGAGGGCCAAGCATGGAACCCAGTGTCACTGCACTCATTACATTTTACATTCATCGCGATAATACATAATTACCATAAAGAATTAGTAGGAGAGGTCCTAGCACGGATCCCTGTGTCACTGCACTCATTACATTTTTACATTCTTAGCGATAATACATAAGTACCATAAAGACTTAATAGGAGAGGGCCTAGCATGGATCCCTGTGTCACTGCACTACATTTTTACATTCACAGCAATAATTCATAAGTACAATAAAGACTTAATAGGAGAGGGCCTAGCATGGATCCCTGTGTCAATGCACTCATTACATTTTACATTCTTAGCGATAATACATAAGTACCATAAAGGCTTAATAGGGGAGGGCCTAGCATGGATGGCCTGTGTCAATGCACTCATTACATTTTTACATTCATAGCGATAATACATACGTACCATAAAGACTTAATAGGAGAGGGCCTAGCATGGATCCCCGTGTCACTGCACTCATTACATTTTTACATTCATAGCGATAATACATAAGTACCATAAAGACTTAATAGGAGACGGCCTAGCATGGATCCCTGTGTCACTGCACTCATTGCATTTTTAGATTCATAGCGATAATACAGAAGTACCATAAAGACTTAATAGGAGAGGGCCTAGCAGGGATCCCTGTGTCACTGCACTCATGACAGTTTTACATTCATAGCGATAATACATAAGTAAAAGACTTAATAGGAGAGGGCCTAGCATGGATCCCTGTGTCACTGCACTCATTACATTTCTACATTCATAGCGATAATACATAAGTACCATTAAGACTTAGTACTGGAGAGGGCCTAGCATGGATCCCTGTGTCACTGCACTCATTACATTTTTACATTCGTAGCGATAATACATAAGTACCATAAAGACTTAATAGGAAAGGTCCTAGCATAGATCCCTGTGTCACTGCACTCATTACATTTTTACATTCAAAGCGATAATACATAAGTACCATAAAGACTTAATAGGAGAGGGCCTAGCATGGATCCCTGTGTCACTGCATTACATTTTTACATTCACAGCTATAATTCATAGGTACAATCAAGACTTAATAGGAGAGGACCTAGCATGGATCCCTGTGTCACTGCACTCATTACATTTTTACATTCATAGCTATAATACATAAGTGCCATAAAGACTTAATAGGAGAGGGCCTAGCATGGATCCCTGTGTCACTGCACTCATTACATTTTTACAATCATAGCGATAATATATAAGTACGACAAAGACTTAATAGGAGAGGGCCTAGCATGGATCCCTGTGCCATTGCACTCTCTACATTTTTACATTCATAGCGATAATACATAAATACCATAAAGACTTAATAGAAGAGGGCCTAGCATGGATCCCTGTGACACTGTACTCATTACATTTTTACATTCAAGCGATAATACATAAGTACCATAAAGACTTAATAAGAGAGGGCCTAGCATGGATCCCTGTGACACTGCACTCATTACATTTTTACATTCAAGCGATAATACATAAGTACCATAAAGACTTAATAGGAGAGGGCCTAGCTTCGATCCCTGTGTCACTGCACTCATTACATTTTTACATTCATAGCGATAATACATAAGAACCATAAAGACTTAATAGGAGAGGGCCTAGCATGGATCCCTGTGTCACTGCATGCATTACATTTTTATATTCATAGCTATAATGCATAAGTGCCATAAAGACTTAATAGGAGAGTGCTTAGCATGGATCCCTGTGTCACTGCACTCATTACATTTTTACATTCATAGCTATAATACATAAGTGCCATAAAGTCTTAATAGGAGAGGGCCTAGCATGGATCCCTGTGTCACTGCACTCATTACATTTTTATATTCAAAGCGATAATACATAAGTACCATAAAGACTTAATAGGAGAGGGCCTAGCATGGATCCCTGTGTCACTGCACGCATTACATTTTTACATTCATAGCTATAATACATAAGTGCCATAAAGACTTAATAGGAGAGGGCTTAGCATGGATCCCTGTGTCACTGCACTCATTACATTTTTACATTCATAGCTATAATACATAAGTGCCATAAAGACTTAATAGGAGAGGGCCTAGCATGGATTTCTGTGTCACTGCAATCATTACATTTTTACATTCATAGCGATAATACATAAGTACCATAAAGACTTAATAGGAGAGGGCCTAGCATGGATTTCTGTGTCACTGCACTCATTACATTTTTATATTCATAGCGATAATACATAAGTACCATAAAGACTTAATAGGAGAGGGCCTAGCATGGATCCCTGTGTCACTGCACGCATTACATTTTTACATTCATAGCTATGGGTGGCCTAATGGTTAAGGTGTTTGCCTTACAAACACAAGGTGCAGGGTTTGAGTCTCACAAGGGATAATTGGCTAGGCTTAAAATGGCTCGCAAGAGCAGTCAGCCTAGTACTAATCTATGAACCTAAGTGCCATAAAGACTTAATAGGAGAGGGCTTAGCATGGATCCCTGTGTCACTGCACTCATTACATTTTTACATTCATAGCGATAATACATAAGTACCATAAAGACTTAATAGGAGAGGGCTTAGCATGGATCCCTGTGTCACTGCACCCATTACATTTTTACATTCACAGCTATAATACATAAGTGCCATAAAGACTTAATAGGAGAGGGCCTAGCATGGATTTCTGTGTCACTGCAATCATTACATTTTTACATTCATAGCGATAATACATAAGTACCATAAAGACTTAATAGGAGAGGGCCTAGCATGGATTTCTGTGTCACTGCACTCATTAC
Source organism: Protopterus annectens (assembly GCF_019279795.1). Classification (NCBI taxonomy): domain Eukaryota; kingdom Metazoa; phylum Chordata; order Ceratodontiformes; family Protopteridae; genus Protopterus; species Protopterus annectens. Next base: position 948,465,392 of record NC_056733.1, read on the forward strand.
ATTTTTATATTCATAGCGATAATACATAAGTACCATAAAGACTTAGTAGGAGAGGGCCTAGCATGCATCCCTGTGTCACTGCACTCATTACATTTTTACATTCATAGCGATAATACATAAGTACGACAAAGACTTAATAGGAGAGGGCCTAGCATGGATCCCTGTGCCATTGCATTCACTACATTTTTACATTCATAGCGATAATACATAAGTACCATAAAAACATAGTAGGAGAGGGCGTAGCATGGGACCCTGTGTCAACGCACTCATTTCATTTTTACATTCATAGCGATAATACATAAGTGGGATAAAGACTTAGTAGGAGAGGGCCTAGCATGCATCCCTGTGTCACTGCACTCATTACATTTTTACATTCATAGCGATAATACATAAGTACCATAAAGACTTAGTAGGAGAGGGCCTAGCATGCATCCCTGTGTCACTGCACTCATGTATTATCGCTATGAATGTAAAAATGTAATAAGTACCATAAAGACTTAGTAGGAGAGGGCCTAGCATGCATCCCTGTGTCACTGCACTCATTACATTTTTACATTCATAGCGATAATATATAAGTACCATTAAGACGCAATAGGAGAGGGCCTAGCATGCATCCCTGTGTTACTGAACTCATTACATTTTTACATTCATAGCGATAATACATAAGTACCATAAAGACTTAATAGGAGAGGGTCTAGCATGGGTCCCTGTGTCACTGCACTCAATACATTTTTACATTTGTAGCGATAATACATAAGTAACAAAAAGAATTAATAGGAGAGGGCCTAGCATGGATTTCTTTGTCACTGCACTCATTACATTTTTATATTCATAGCGATAATACATAAGTACCATAAAGACTTAATAGGAGAGGGCCTAGCATGGATTTCTTTGTCACTGCACTCAATACATTTTTATATTCATAGCGATAATACATAAGTACCATAAAGACTTAATAGGAGAGGGCCGAGCATGGATCCCTGTGTCACTGCACTCATTACATTTTTACATTCATAGCTAAAATACATAAGTGCCATAAAGACTTAATAGGAGAGGGCTTAGCATGGATCCCTGTGTCACTGCACTCATTACATTTTTACATTCATAGCTATAATACATAAGTGCCATAAAGACTTAATAGGAGAGGGCCTAGCATGGATCCCTGTGTCACTGCACTCATTACATTTTACAATCATAGCGATAATATATAAGTACGACAAAGACTTAATAGGAGAGGGCCTAGCATGGATCCCTGTGCCATTGCACTCTCTACATTTTTACATTCATAGCGATAATACATAAATACCATAAAGACTTAATAGAAGAGGGCCTAGCATGGATCCCTGTGACACTGTACTCATTACATTTTTACATTCAAGCGATAATACTTAAGTACCATAAAGACTTAATAAGAGAGGGCCTAGCATGGATCCCTGTGACACTGCACTCATTACATTTTTACATTCAAGCGATAATACATAAGTACCATAAAGACTTAATAGGAGAGGGCCTAGCTTCGATCCCTGTGTCACTGCACTCATTACATTTTTACATTCATAGCGATAATACATAAGAACCATAAAGACTTAATAGGAGAGGGCCTAGCATGGGTCCCTGTGTCACTGCACTCATTACATTTTTACATTCATAGCGATAATACATAAATACCATAAAGACTTAATAAGAGAGGGCCTAGCATGGGTCCCTGTGTCACTGCACTCATTACATTTTTACATTCATAGCGATAATACAGAAGTACCATAAAGACTGAATAGGAGAGGGCCTAGCATGGGTCTCTGTGTCACTGCACTCATTACATTTTTACATTCATAGCGATAATACATAAGTACCATAAAGACTTAATAGGAGAGGGCCTAGCATGGGTCCCTGTGTCACTGCACTCAATACATGTTTGCATTTGTAGCGATAATACATAAGTAACAAAAAGAATTAATAGGAGAGGGCCGAGCGTGGATCCCTGTGTCACTGCACTCATTCCATTGTTACATTCATAGCGATAATACACAAGTACCATAAAAACTTAATAGGAGAGGGCCAAGCATGGAACCCAGTGTCACTGCACTCATTACATTTTTACATTCATAGCGATAATACATAATTACCATAAAGAATTAGTAGGAGAGGTCCTAGCACGGATCCCTGTGTCACTGCACTCATTACATTTTTACATTCTTAGCGATAATACATAAGTACCATAAAGACTTAATAGGAGAGGGCCTAGCATGGATCCCTGTGTCACTGCACTACATTTTTACATTCACAGCAATAATTCATAAGTACAATAAAGACTTAATAGGAGAGGGCCTAGCATGGATCCCTGTGTCAATGCACTCATTACATTTTACATTCTTAGTGATAATACATAAGTACCATAAAGGCTTAATAGGAGAGGGCCTAGCATGGATCCCCGTGTCACTGCACTCATTACATTTTACATTCATAGCGATAATACATAAGTACCATAAAGACTTAATAGGAGACGGCCTAGCATGGATCCCTGTGTCACTGCACTCATTGCATTTTTAGATTCATAGCGATAATACATAAGTACCATAAAGACTTAATAGGAGAGGGCCTAGCAGGGATCCCTGTGTCACTGCACTCATGACAGTTTTACATTCATAGCGATAATACATAAGTAAAGACTTAATAGGAGAGGGCCTAGCATGGATCCCTGTGTCACTGCACTCATTACATTTCTACATTCATAGCGATAATACATAAGTACCATTAAGACTTAATAATGGAGAGCCTAGCATATATCCCTGTGTCACTGCACTCATTACATTTTTACATTCGTAGCGATAATACATAAGTACCATAAAGACTTAATAGGAAAGGTCCTAGCATAGATCCCTGTGTCACTGCACTCATTACATTTTTACATTCAAAGCGATAATACATAAGTACCATAAAGGCTTAATAGGAGAGGGCCTAGTATGGATCCCTGTGTCACTGCATTACATTTTTACATTCACAGCTATAATTCATAGGTACAATCAAGACTTAATAGGAGAGGACCGAGCATGGATCCCTGTGTCACTGCACTCATTACATTTTTACATTCATAGCTATAATACATAAGTGCCATAAAGACTTAATAGGACAGGGCCTAGCATGGATCCCTGTGTCACTGCACTCATTACGTTTTTACAATCATAGTGATAATATATAAGTACGACAAAGACTTAATAGGAGAGGGCCTAGCATGGATCCCTGTGCCATTGCACTCTCTACATTTTTACATTCATAGCGATAATACATAAATACCATAAAGACTTAATAGAAGAGGGCCTAGCATGGATCCCTGTGACACTGTACTCATTACATTTTTACATTCAAGCGATAATACATAAGTACCATAAAGACTTAATAAGAGAGGGCCTAGCATGGATCCCTGTGACACTGCACTCATTACATTTTTACATTCAAGCGATAATACATAAGTACCATAAAGACTTAATAGGAGAGGGCCTAGCTTCGATCCCTGTGTCACTGCACTCATTACATTTTTACATTCATAGCGATAATACATAAGAACCATAAAGACTTAATAGGAGAGGGCCTAGCATGGGTCCCTGTGTCACTGCACTCATTACATTTTTACATTCATAGCGATAATACATAAATACCATAAAGACTTAATAAGAGAGGGCCTAGCATGGGTCCCTGTGTCACTGCACTCATTACATTTTTACATTCATAGCGATAATACAGAAGTACCATAAAGACTGAATAGGAAAGGGCCTAGCATGGGTCTCTGTGTCACTGCACTCATTACATTTTTACATTCATAGCGATAATACATAAGTACCATAAAGACTTAATAGGAGAGGGCCTAGCATGGGTCCCTGTGTCACTGCACTCAATACATTTTTGCATTTGTAGCGATAATACATAAGTAACAAAAAGAATTAATAGGAGAGGGCCGAGCGTGGATCCCTGTGTCACTGCACTCATTCCATTGTTACATTCATAGCGATAATACATAAGTACCATAAAAACTTAATAGGAGAGGGCCAAGCATGGAACCCAGTGTCACTGCACTCATTACATTTTTACATTCTTAGCGATAATACATAAGTACCATAAAGACTTAATAGGAGAGGGCCTAGCATGGATCCCTGTGTCACTGCACTACATTTTTACATTCACAGCAATAATTCATAAGTACAATAAAGACTTAATAGGAGAGGGCCTAGCATGGATTCCTGTGTCAATGCACTCATTACATTTTACATTCTTAGCGATAATACATAAGTACCATAAAGGCTTAATAGGAGAGGGCCTAGCATGGATGGCCTGTGTCACTGCACTCATTACATTTTTACATTCATAGCGATAATACATAGGTTCATAGGTTCATAGGTTCATACTAGGCTATCTGCCCGAGGGCATTTACAAGCCTAGCCCATAGTTTTGTGGCTTACGCCACCCCTTTAGTATGGGGAACTATACCCATTATTTTGCTGTGCCTCTGTTGAGCAGTGACACTGAGGTAATCCCTGGGGTATATCTGCGATCTCCCATCCATTGGTCAAGATTTCTCTTGAACAAGGCCAGCGAGGTGCTCTGCCTCACATATACACGGATGTTATTCCACAGCATAGGGAGTCTTTGGGTGATGAATCTATCCCTCCAGCACGACCTATTAATAGCCGTGTCGAGGTTTAAGTCTCCCGCCTTTGTGGCTCTGACGGATCTAGATTTTTGAGGTGAAGCATATTCATCAAATCTGGGTTTGACATGGCCTTGTATGTTAGGCAAAGGTCACCTCTGAGCAAGCGGTGTTTACTGAATAGAGCTGGAGTTCTTTCAGTCGGGCAGCATAGGACAGATGTTTGAGACCCTTTATCCTTTTGGTGAGGAACTTTGTGGCCTCCAGCTGCTGCAAGTGTCGGGTCAGATACATTCGAATGGGGCATTGTACTCAATCATTGGTCTGATGAGTGATGAGTATAGGGAGACTATGACCTCCCTTGATCTAGATGAGAATCCCTTCATGATAAGGTGGGCAATGTAGAAGGTCTTCCTAACTACTTTAGCTACATGGGTGTCGAATGACAGACTACTATCAACCTGGGTCCCCAGGTCCCTGATAACTTCTTCTGTACTCAGTGGATTGCCACCTATTTGGTAGCTAGGGGTAACCTTGTTTTTCCCGAAGGGTATGACTATGCATTTTTGGCATTTAACTTTAGGCCATGGCTCTGGCACCAGTTATCCGCTTCTGTGAGACCCTTCTGAAGGATATCTGTGTCAGATGTGTTTTCTACTATGGCTTCCAGTTTGCAGTCATCTGCAAACTTTGTCAGCCATAACCCTCCTGTGTTTGCTTGTACTTCGAAAAGTAGATGCCAAACAAGAGTGGGCCCAGGACTGAGCCCTGTGGTACACCACTTGTGACAGGCTTTGAGTCTGACATGGCGCCAGCAACTCTGACCCTGTGGGTTCTGTCACTCAGCCAGTTTGCAACCCATCTTGTGATGTATGGGTTAACATTTAAACTGATGAGTTTTCAATGATACCCGAAAGTGGGGTATTGTATCAAAGGCCTTCGCCAGATCGAGGTAGGCTGTATGGACTGCCTTTCCCTCATCAATGGCTTTGGTGACTGTTTCAAAAGTCAACCAAGTTTAGAAGGCATGATCTGCCTTTGACAAAGCCAAACTGGGTTGGATCCAAAGTCTGCAAATTCCCTATGTCTTTATTTATGAGGTCCATTATGATCCTCTCCATGGCTTTGCAGATAAGGCTTGTCAAGCTAATGGGCCGGTAATTTCCAGGGTCGGTGGAGGCACCGCTTTTGTGAAGTGGGACCACAGTTGCAGTGCGCCACTCCTACGCCCTACTCCTACATACGTACCATAAAGACTTAATAGGAGAGGGCCTAGCATGGATCCCCGTGTCACTGCACTCTTTACATTTTTACATTCATAGCGATAATACATAAGTACCATAAAGACTTAATAGGAGACGGCCTAGCATGGATCCCTGTGTCACTGCACTCATTGCATTTTTAGATTCATAGCGATAATACATAAGTACCATAAAGACTTAATAGGAGAGGGCCTAGCAGGGATCCCTGTGTCACTGCACTCATTACATTTCTACATTCATAGCGATAATACATAAGTAAAAGACTTAATAGGAGAGGGCCTAGCATGGATCCCTGTGTCACTGCACTCATTACATTTCTACATTCATAGCGATAATACATAAGTACCATTAAGACTTAATACTGAGAGCCTAGCATATATCCCTGTGTCACTGCACTCATTACATTTTTACATTCGTAGCGATAATACATAAGTACCATAAAGACTTAATAGGAAAGGTCCTAGCATAGATCCCTGTGTCACTGCACTCATTACATTTTTACATTCAAAGCGATAATACATAAGTACCATAAAGACTTAATAGGAGAGGGCCTAGCATGGATCCCTGTGTCACTGCATTACATTTTTACATTCACAGCTATAATTCATAGGTACAATCAAGACTTAATAGGAGAGGACCTAGCATGGATCCCTGTGTCACTGCACTCATTACAATTTTACATTCATAGCGATAATACATAAGTGCCATAAAGAATTAATGGGAGAGGGCCTAGCATGGATCCCTGTGTCACTGCAATTGTTATATTTTTAGATTCATAACGATAATACATAAGTACCATAAAGACTTAATAGGAGAGGGCCTAGCATGGATCCCTGTGTCACTGCACTCATTACATTTTTACATTCATAGCGATAATACATAAGTACCATAAAGACTTAATAGGAGAGGGCCTAGCATGGATCCCTGTGTCACTGCACTCATTACATTTTTACATTCATAGCGATAATACATAAGTACCATAAAGACTTAATAGGAGAGGGCCTAGCATGGATCCCTGTGTCACTGCACTCATTACATTTTTTACATTCATAGCTTATAATACATAAGTGCCATAAAGACTTAATAGGAGAGGGCCTAGCATGGGTCCCTGTGTCACCGCACTCATTACATTTTTACATTCATAGTGATAATACATAAGTACCATAAAGACTTAATAGGAGAGGGCCTAGCATGCATCCCTGTGTTACTGAACTCATTACATTTTTACATTCATAGCGATAATACATAAGTACCATAAAGACTTAATAGGAGAGGGCCTAGCATGGGTCCCTGTGTCACTGCACTCAATACATTTTTACATTTGTAGCGATAATACATAAGTAACAAAAAGAATTAATAGGAGAGGGCCTAGCATGGATCCCTGTGTCACTGCAATCATTACATTTTTACACTCATGGCGATAATACATAAGTACCATAAAGACTTAATAGGAGAGGGCCTAGCATGGATTTCTTTGTCACTGCACTCATTATATTTTTATATTCATAGCGATAATACATAAGTACCATAAAGACTTAATAGGAGAGGGCCGAGCATGGATCCCTGTGTCACTGCACTCATTACATTTTTACATTCATAGCTAAAATACATAAGTGCCATAAAAACTTAATAGGAGAGGGCTTAGCATGGATCCCTGTGTCACTGCACTCATTACATTTTTACATTCATAGCTATAATACATAAGTGCCATAAAGACTTAATAGGAGAGGGCCTAGCATGGATCCCTGTGTCACTGCACTCATTACATTTTTACAATCATAGCGATAATACATAAGTACGACAAAGACTTAATAGGAGAGGGCCTAGCATGGATCCCTGTGTCACTGCACTCATTACATTTTTACATTCATAGCGATAATACATAAGTACCATAAAGACTTAATAGGAGAGGGCCTAGCATGGATCCCTGTGTCACTGCATTACATTTTTACATTCATAGCTATAATACATAAGTACAATAAAGACTTAATAGGAGAGGGCCTCGCATGGATCCCTGTGTCAATGCACTCATTACATTTTACATTCTTAGCGATAATACATAAGAACCATAAAGACTTAATAGGAGAGGGTCTAGCATGGATCCCTGTGTCACTGCACTCATTACAATTTTACATTCATAGCAATAATACATAAGTACCATAAAGACTTAGTAGGAGAGGGCCTAGCATGCATCCCTGTGTCAATGCACTCATTACATTTTTACATTCATTGCGATAATATATAAGTACCCTAAAGACTCAATAGGAGAGGGCCTAGCATGCATCCCTGTGTCACTGCACTCATTACATTTTTACATTCATAGAATTAATACATAAGTACCATAAAGACTTAATAGGAGAGGGCCTAGCATGGATTTCGGTGTCACTGCAATCATTACATTTTTACATTCATAGCGATAATACATAGTTACCATAAAGACTTAATAGGAGAGCGCCTAGCATGGATTTCTGTGTCACTGCACTAATTACATTTTTACATTCATAGCGATAATACATAAGTACCATAAAGACTTAATAGGAGAGGACCTAGCATGGATCCCTGTGTCACTGCACTCATTACATTTTTACATTCATAGCTATAATACATAAGTGCCATAAAGACTTAATAGGAGAGGGCCTAGCATGAATCCCTGAGCCATTGCACTCATTACATTTTTACATTCATAGCGATAATACATAAGTACCATAAAAACTTAGTAGGAGAGGGCCTAGCATTGATCCCTGTGTCACTGCACTCATTACATTTTTACATTCATAGGATAATACATAAGTACCATAAAGACTTAGTCAGAGAGGACCTAGCATGCATCCCTGTGTCACTGCACTCATTACATTTTTACATTCAGACGAAAAGCTTCTCCTGCAATCCGCTCAAAAATATCATTCACAAAAGAATTCATGATGTTCATGGCTTTAGAAGATATCCCAGTATCAGGATGAACCTGCTTCAAAACCTTGTATACGTAAATAGAATAGCTTTCTTTACGACTCCTACATTCTTTCCATCTTTCTTAGCCGGTTTCTTCACAACATTCATTGAACCCTTTTTAGTGGCAGCGGTTTTGCTGGTTCTGGCATAGTCGATTACATTGTTTTAAAAAACTTTGGAAGTGACTAACAGAGCTGGAATATATGCATTCAGCTAATCTCCACCCTTTGGGTTTCACCCATTGTGATCATGTGCAAAATAGCAGTTAAATAGCCAAAGTTCATTGGCAGTTTTACTCAGCCAAAACCCTAACAAGTCAGTTACTATAGTACAGCTCTTATGCAGAAAAGGTGCTGGCCCTTAAAAGGGCCTTTGGGTGTCAGGAAGGAAGACTCTTACTTGGCACTTGTATACTTGGTGACGGCTTTGGTGCCCTCGGACACGGCATGTTTAGCCAGCTCACCAGGCAACAAAAGCCGCACCGCTGTCTGAATCTCCTGTGTCACTGATCGTCATTACATGTTGTAGTGAGCTAGACGAAGCTTCTCCTGCAATCCGCTCAAAAATATCATTCACAAAAGAATTCATGATGTTCATGGCTTTAGAAGATATCCCAGTATCAGGATGAACCTGCTTCAAAACCTTGTATACGTAAATAGAATAGCTTTCTTTACGACTCCTACGGCGCTTCTTTCCATCTTTCTTAGCCGGTTTCTTCACAACCTTCTTTGAACCCTTTTAGGGCAGCTGGTTTTGCTGGTTCTGGCATAGTCGATAAATGTTGTTTTAAAAAATTTGAAGTGACTAACAGAGCTGGAATATATGCATTCAGCTAATCTCCACCCTTTGGGTTTCACCCATTGTGATCATGTGCAAAATAGCAGTTAAATAGCCAAAGTTCATTGGCAGTTTTACTCAGCCAAGCACAAAGCAGTAAATGGTACAGATTTTTTTGCATGGCATCTTGTCTGCTAAATAAACTCTCATTGAAAACATTTCTCAGCAAAACAGCCCTTTACTTGCAACCCTCCGATTACTAATTCTTAGCCTATCAGTTTAAAACGAAAAACATGCAATCATATCTCTCAGTTAAACAAGCCTGTCCTCGAACCATCAGCATTACCAAGTTCCCCGCTTATACTCCCAAATCAAGTAACCTAAATCCTCATATTTTCAGTCTTGCTTCACTGTCTCGGTGAATGTTTAGGAAAATATGCACATTCCTTGACTGTGATCCGTTTACGGAACTGTAAAATAATGCTGAATGTTCTTTTGATATCTGCTGTTTTAGCCTGTGTAAATACAGTACAGCTCGCATACCATAGCGATCGCATGTTAAGCTATATACACCTTAGTGTTATGTAGTATGTTTTCATTTTTAGCTCATGTTATTTGCCTGCACAAATGTGCAATTCATAAAGAGCTTTTCCTGCCGGGTGTCCACTGAAAAGAGTCTTTGCCCAGTCTGAATTTCAGGGTCATCAAAGGCTAATACATAAGCCATTTATTTTCTGTTTGTTTCTACTGGAATTATACGGTTCTTCCTAGATAAATATATGAAGTACCGGTGTAAGGCATGATGCCAGGGAATATAGTGGGGCACTATTACCCGCGGAACTTACTAAGTCATCATTTTAGTTATCTATATTACTTTAACTAGATATGTTGCTAAAACAGAGACAGATTCGCTTTAAGATTTGTATGGGATCTTTCCTCCCGAAGTCAGAAAAAACTTTATTTCTACCCCTTTTTCAGGAAATAGTAATTTAGAGAATTCCTTGGCGCCATTATTTGAAGCGGCCAATCAGAAACCTATAAGTCTTAAAGCACCAGAATCGTGACTCTCAAGGTAATATTCAGTTGAACACTCCCACAGTCAACACGTTAACAGTTCAGAATTAATATGCAAATTTTAGAATCCACAATGTAGCCAATGGGCTAAAACTAAGATGATAATTTTATCGACTCACCAATGAGAGCACAGAGGCGGTGCCAAGGCAGAAGGATATAAAAAGAGCTATGCTGAGTATAATATTTGGAGGAGTAATTTAGCGCGATGTCTGGACGTGGTGGAAAGACTGGCGGTAAGGCCCGTGCAAAGGCTAAGACTCGTTCATCCCGAGCTGGACTGCAGTTCCCGGTGGGTCGTGTCCATAGACTGCTCAGAAAGGGCAATTACGCCGAACGGGTCGGGGCTGGAGCGCCTGTCTATTTGGCAGCGGTGCTTGAATATCTAACTGCAGAAATTCTTGAATTGGCTGGTAATGCAGCTCGAGATAATAAGAAAAATCGCATTATTCCTAGGCATCTGCAATTGGCTGTCCCAAATGATGAAGAGCTGAATAAATTGTTGGGAGGTGTCACTATTGCACAAGGTGGAGTGCTTCCCAATATCCAGTCAGTCCTGCTTCCTAAGAAAACGGAAAAAGGCCCAAAATCAAAGTAAGGAAGAAGACTTCTCAAGACCCAAAGGCCCTTTTAAGGGCCATATCACCCTGCCTACAAAAGGTTCCGATTTCGTCATCCTACGATAATCTTGATGAAATGTCTTCACTGCATTCTAGTTTTCGGTCCGGAAAGCACTTGATTTAATAGCCTTTTTACAAAAATTACACCACTTGGCAGATTGGCACATGCCCCTTTGACTTTACTTTCCCTTAAAGTGCCAATACATAGCAATAAAGATTTTCTAGAGGACTCGTAGCCTTACGACCCACGGGGTCCGTTCAAACCTAGCCTTGCCTCCAAAATGAAATGCTTAGTGATGCTCTAGGGCTGTTTTATGGTACAGGTCGGAGTAAGCCCGTGTCCTCAATCATCCCAGGCAAGTACCCATGTACATTTGCGACAGACCACCTACAGACCTATATAAACACCATCGAGTAGGCAGGACTGCCATGGCATGCAGACTGCATGCCATGGCAGTGCGAGCTACTCGATGGTGTTCATGTTCTATCTTAAGGGTACTGCGCACCACAGTAGATGCTCAAAGCAGTTGTTCTGTACATTCGTCCCCTATAGGGCATCATGTAAAGTCTGTGCTGCCATGGGAGCTCTTACATGTAAGTGAGCTACCTCCGACTCAAGCA
>NC_056733.1:948477830-948585330 GCF_019279795.1 Protopterus annectens
GGGCTTTTGAGAAGTTCTTCACTGTGGTCTTTTTTGTTGGGGGTGGGGATGGGATGTGGATCTCCAGTGAGATTAGTTTATGGTCTGATCTCACCAATGAGGGATATACTTCCGGTGTGGAGCATTTTGTCCCCATGTTTGTGATGATCAGGTCTAGTATATTTTCACCTCTTGTGGGAATGGTGACAAGTTGTTCCATAGCATTTGAGTTTATGAACTCCAGGAACCTTTGGGCTAGGGTATTGAGGCTTGAGTAATGTTCCCAGTCTATGTTTGGGTAGTTGAAGTCACCCAATATGATGGTGTTTGGAGAGACATTTATACTCTCCTGTGTCTTCAGGAAGGCTGTGTGGGGTTCCTGAGTTTGAGAGGGTGGCCTGTAACATGCTACAAACTGTAGAGCAGTTTTGCCTATGGTTAATTGCACCTGAATGGTCTCTGATGCTTCATGAGTTGCCACCAGCCTGGAGGTGTGGGTATCCTTGATGAATATGGATACACCCCCTCCTTTTGTGGTATGGTCCGGGTTTTGGGGCCAGAACGCATGATATTAGGTAAAACCTGATAGTGTCGGGGTGCTCTCAGGAGCCTTGAACCAACCAGGTTTCTGTCACAGCACAGACATCGATGTTCTCCATACTGAGGAGGGCTTCGAGGGCGTGCATCTTGAGATTTAGACTTCTGGCATTGAGCAGCATTACCCTTAGTTTTTTCCATTATTGTTTTCTAGGGCAGTGGGTTTAGAATTTGATCCTTGTCTAAAAAAGGCACTATGGGGGTGGCAAGAGCCTTTGCCTATATCCGGAAACCCAGGGGTGACAGGTGCAAGCCGTCCCTTGCGAAGCAGTGTGGCTTGTCAAGCATGTCATTCCAGGCAGACAGACATTGGATCCCCTTAGAATGACACCAGAAATTAAGCCAATTATTAAAACTGATCATTTTGTCTCTGTATTGTGGCATCATTCTTGGTGAAGGTAGGATACAGCTCAGGGTCAGGGTCATACCAGCCTGGGCTACATAATCTGAGAGCTCCTTTATGTCTCTTCTCATGTAGTCCAGGGAGGTACGTCTCAGGTCATTCACACCGGCATGGACAATGACATGTCATGTTGTAATGTATTAAGACTGTTTTGCATTTGTATATGTTCATGTTGTAATGTATTATGACTATGTTACATGTATATATGTCCATGTTGTAATGTATTATGATGACTGTGTTAAATCTGTATGTTTCCAAGTTGTAATGTAATATGATGACTGTGTTGCATTTGTATATGTTCATGTTGTGATGTATTATGATGGCTGTGTTACATTGGTATATGTTCATGTTGTAATGTATTATGATGACTGTGTTACATTTGTAGATGTTCATGTGGTAATGTATTATGATGACTGTGCTACACTGGTGCATGTTCACGTTATAATGTATTATGATGACTGTGTTACATTTGTGTGTTCACGTTGTAATATATTATGACTGTGTTACATTTGTGTGTTCACTTTGTAATGTATTATGATGACTGTGTTACAGAGGTATATGTTTATGTTGTAATGTATTATGAGTGTGTTACATTGGCTAATATTTATGTAGTAATGTACTATGATGACTGTGTAAGTTCATGTTGTAATGTATTATGATGACTGTGTTACATTTGTATGTGTTCATGTTGTACTATATTATGATGAATATGTTACATTTATATATGTTCATGTGGTAATGTATTGTGATGACTATGTTATATTTGTGCATGTTCATGTTGTAATGTATTATGATGGCTGTGTTATATTTCTATATGTTCATGTTGTACTATATTACGACTGTGTTGCATTTGTCTGTGTTCATGCTGCAATGTATTATGATCATGTTAGATTTATATATGTTCATGTTGTAATGTATTATGATGAGTGTGTTACATTTGTATATGTTCATGTTGTAATGTATTAAGATGACTGGGTCACATTTGTATATGGTCATGTTATAATGTATTATGATGGCTGTGTTACATTTGTGTTTGTTCATGTTGTAATGTATTAAAATGACTGTGGTACATTTGTATGTAATGCATTAGAATGACTCTGTTATATTTGTGTATGTTTATGTTGTAATGTATTATGATGAGTGTTTTACATTTGTATATGTTCATGTTGTAATGTATTATGATGACTGTGTTACATGTGTATGTGTCCATGTTGTAATGTATTATGATGACTGTGTTACATTTGTATATGTTCATGTTGTAATGTATTGTGATGACTGTGTTACACTTGTATATGTTCATGTTGTAATGTATTATAATGACTGTGTTCCATTGGTATATGTTCATGTTGCAATGTATTATGATGACTGTGTTACATTTGTGTATGTTTATGTTGTAATGTATTAAGATGACTGTGTTACATTTGTATATGTTCATGTTGTAATGTATTATGATGACTGTGTAACATCTGTATTTGTTCAAGTTTTAATGTATCATGATGACTGTGTTACATTTGTATATGTTCATGTTGTAATGTATTATGATGACTGTGTAACATCTGTATTTGTTCAAGTTTTAATGTATCATGATGACTGTGTTACATTTGTATATGTTCATGTTGTAATGTATTACCATGACTCTGTTACATCTGTATGTAATATATTATGATGACAATGTTATATTTCTATATGTTCATGTTGTACTATATTACGACTGTGTTGCATTTGTATGTGTTCATGTTGCAGTGTATTATGATCGTGTTACATTTATATACGTTCATGTTGTAATGTATTATGATGATTTTTGCATTTGTGTATGTTCATGTTGTAATTTATTATGATGACTGTGTTATATTTGTATATGTTCATGTTGTACTATATTATGATGACTGTGTTGCATTTGTATGTTTTCATGTTGCAATGCATTATGATGACCATGTTACATTTATATATGTTCATGTTGTAATGTATTATGATGACTGTGTTTCATTTGTGTGTGTTCATGTTGTAATGTATTATGATGACTGTGTTACATTTGTATGTAATGTATTCTGATGACTGTTACATTTGTGTATGTTCATGTTGTATCTATTATGATTACTGTTACATTTGTGTATGTTCATGTTGCACTATATTACGATGACTGTGTTGCATTTGTATGTGTTCATGTTGTGATGTATTATGATGACCATGTTAAATTTATATACTTTCATGTTGTAATGTATTATGATGACTGTGTTACATTTATTTATTTTATTTATTTATTTTTTTACATTTGTTGACCGGGCTAGTCTAACTGGATATTTGTCCATTTTCAGTAGAGGTCCGGGGAGAAAAGGTCCAACATACATAGAAAAAGAAGGAGTGATAAGCTCCAAGACAGATATAATAAAACAATGTAAAATGTTACAACAGTCAAACTTAACATCTGTTGGAAATATAAAGTACAGTACACATAGTAAGCATAACTCAAATAGTACATGGTAAATATACAAAAAGATGTTACTATTTACATATATACATATATTTTAGTTGTCATATCATAGTATTTGGTTTCTTAAGGGTAAGTCTGTACAGGTGAGGAGTCTGCATTTAGAGTGAGGGGAGAAAAAGTTAGTCAGGGTTAGTACAGGGGCATAACCAGTGGGTATGGAGGAGAAGTTTTAGCTTCTGTTTAAAACGTATTAATGAGGCCAGAGAAATGAGTTCAGTGGGTAAAAGGTTCCAGTGCTTTCCCACAGCATTAGAGAAGATGGAGTCTCCTGCCAAGTTTTTGGTTTTGCAAGTATTGATAAGTGTTTTGTTTGAGGAATGTAAGCTCCTGAGATTGTTGTAGGGGGTAATAATGCTAGTGAGTATTGGAGTGTTGGTGTGTTGGTACAGGGTTTTATGGGCTATAGTAAGCTGGTGAAATAGAATTTGGTTAGGAAGTTCAAGCCAACCCAGTTGCTTTAGGTTAAGACAATAATGTGTTCTAAAAAGAGAGGCAGTTACAAATCTTGCAATATTATTGTAGGAGACTGCCAGTTTATTTAGGTTGCTCTTAGAAAGGTTAGTATAGATAGGAGAAGCATAAAGGAGAGTGGAGATTAAGTGAGTTCTGGCTATAGCGATCCTGGCCACTGGTTTAATAAAGGGTTTAATTCTATAGAGGGATCCTAATTTTTTGTTGATTGTTTTAACGGTGCTGTTTATATGAATGTCGAAGTTGAGGTTGCTGTCTATTGTTATACCTAGAAGTTTGGTGGTAAGTTCAGGAGATATGAAAGTGCCATTATTAGATGTGAGAGAGACATTTATTAGGGTGGACTTTCGGGTTGGTGTGAACAGTAAAAGTTTAGTTTTTTTGGGGATTTAGGAGGAGGCAGCAGTTTAAAAACCATTGTTCTACAGTATTGAATGCATTTTGGGTAAGGGACTGTAGTTCAGTTGGAGAAGTGGCTGAACAGATAATTGCAGATATGTCGGCATATTGAATGCAGGTGGTTTGAGGAATTGCAGACTGAAGGTCATTGATAAAGATTGAAAATGGTAGTGGGCCTAATATAGAGCCCTGAGGAACACCAAGAGAAATGGGGAGGAGGTTAGATAGCTTATTGTCCCATAGCACAGCTTGCTGTCTATTGTCTAAGTAAGATTTGAACCAATTTATCACAAGGGGATCAAGAAAAAAGGATTTTAGAATATTAATGAGGAGCTGGTGATTGACCATATCAAAAGCTTTGGATAAATCAATAAAGACTTCAGAGGAAAGAGTATTGTTGTTCCGGTTTTTGTTAATGCAGTCTGTGAAGGATAGGAGGGCAGTGGTGGTACTGTGGAATGGTCTAAATCCATGTTGACAGTTGGCAAGTAAGTTATTTTGGAGTAGATGGTTAACTAGTTGCTTATGTATGCATTTCTCAATTATTTTTGCTAGAGGAGATAGTAGGGCTATAGGACGGTAGTTAGAAAAGTCATAGGAGTTCCCACCTTTATGTAGTGGGATGATATAAGAAATTTTCCAGATAGGTGGAATGGTACCTTCAATTATGGTATGGTTAATAAGAATGGAGATGGGATAGGCTAATGCTTTAGCCCCTTTTTGGAGGTATTCTGCTGGGAGTTGGTCGGCTGAGGGGGTGGTAGGTTTTAGTTTTTGGAGAAGGGAGCAGATAAAGGAAGTAGAGACTGGTTGTAACTGAAAAGGTGGAGGTGGGTTTGTCATGGTTGTAAGCAGTTTTGAAGTATCGGGAGAAAGTTGACTAGCAAGAGTTTGGATGGCTTGTGTGAAGAAGACGTTAAAGGCAGTAGCAGTATGGGTGGGATTTTCATGGCTAGTGCCTTGTGGTTTAGGTCTGCTACATTGTCCTGGGTATAGTAGTTTGTTCATGCTATTCCAAAACTTTTGTGGTATTTTTTGGTAAGTTTGCTGTATCTGGTAATAATAGTCTTTTTTGTCTAAGAGGATGGCTTTTTTGTCAGATATTTTAGTTGTCTAAAGGTTTGGTGATCTGTAGGATCCTTTGTATTACACCATTTGGCCCAGGATTTGTTTCTCTGATGGATTGTTTGTCTAGTGGTGTTTGAGAGCCAGGGGCCATGCTTAGTTTTATTTCTAACAGTGCGTGTTGGGGCATAGTGGTCAAGGATGGCTAAGAAAGAGGAATTAAAGTATTTTACAGCTTCATTAAGTGGAAGTGATTTAAGTGGAGACCAATTACAGTGTCTAAGTTTTGTGAGTAGGAATTATGGTGTTTGGGCCAAGGTTCGGATGGATGTCCCCATCTAGTAAGGAGTGGAGGTATGTTTTATTAAAGGGGTAACAAGGTTTGTAGTAATAGTCAAGAAACATTCTAATATTTAGAATGATATACCTAATGTGTGCTAGTCTATGAAATTTGGCTTGTAGGTAGCAGGGTTTATATGTGGTGTTTATGACATTTTGAGAGATAGGTAGGGAGTTTAGGTGTTAAAGTTTGTTTGGAGGGAAAGGATATGGAGACATTTAGTGTTTGTTTGTAGGAGGTAAGCAGATAAGCAATGGTAAGTGGAGGGAAGAGTGTTAATACGCGTAGTATTTGTATTTGGAGTGGGGTGGTTAAAATTGCGATTGCATTAGATGATACATTGGATGAAGAATGGAGGCAAAGAAGTATAGGCAGGTTAGAAGATAAGTTAGTCAGTGAGGTGATGTAAGTGGGAGGGATGGGAGGTAGGGTAATAATTGGTAATGTGTTATGATTAATGGGGGTTGGGAGTGGTAATTAGATCATCTGCTGGATTGGTTCTAATTTGAAGGGTGAATGGTTTTAGAGAAAGAAATTTAGGACCACTGGAGGTGGTTGGGAATTGGGGACAGGGTAGGGGAGCGGAGTGAGCCTGCAGGGCGAATGGAGTGGGTAGAGACCAGTGTGTGAAACAGCAAAGGAGAAAAAAAATCAATGGATTACTGACTGATAGGGTAAGTTAGGTTGAAATAGTTGAAGGAGAGATGAGAAGTGTAATGAAAGGAATTACAAAGAGGGTAAAGGGAGAATACATTTGTATTTATTCATGGGTTAATGGATTATGATGACTGTGTTACATTTGTATATATTCAGGGGTTAATGTATTATGATGACTGTGTTACACTTGTATGTAATGTATTACGATGAGTGTGTTACATTTATATATGTTCATGTTGTAATGTATTATGATGACTGTGTTACATCTGTATGTTTCCAAATTGTAATGTATTATGTTGACTGTGTTACATTTGTATATGTTCATGTTGTAATGTATTATGATGACTGTGTGTCATTTGTATGTTTATGTTGTCATGTATTATGATGACCGTGTTACATCTGCATGTAATGTATTAGGATGACTGTGTTATATTTGCGTATATTCATGTCGAAATGTATTATGATGACTGTATTACATTTGAATATGGTCATGTTGTAATGAATTATGATGACTGTGTTACATTTATGTATGTTCATGTTGTAATGTGTTACAATGATGGTGTTACATTTTTATGTGTCCATGTTGCAATGTATTATGATGATTGCATTACGTTTGTGTGTGTTCATGTTGTAATGCATTATGATGACTGTGTTACATTTGTATATGTTCATATTGTACATTATTACGACAGTGTTACATTTATAAATGTTCATGTTGTAATGTATTATGATGACTGTTTTACATTTATGTATGTTCATGTTGTTATGTGTTAAGATGACTGTTAGATTTGTGTATGTTCATGTTATAATGTATAATGATGACTGCATTATATTTCTATATGTTCATGTTGTACTATATTACGACGACTGTGTTGCATTTGTATGTGTTCATGTTGCAATGTATTATGATTATGTTACATTTATATATGTCATGTTGTAATGTATTAAGATGACTGTTTTGCATTTGTATATGTTCATGTTGTAATGTATTATGGCTATGTTACATGTGTATATGTCCATTTTGTAATGTATTATGATGACTGTGTTAAATCTGTATGTTTCCAAGTTGTAATGTATGATGACTGTGTTGCATTTGTATATGTTCATGTTGTAATGTATTATGATGACTGTGTTACATTGGTATATGTTCATGTTGTGATGTATTATGATGATTGTGTTACATTGGTATATGTTCATGTTGTAATGTATTATGATGACTGTGTCACATTTGTAGATGTTCATGTGGTAATGTATTATGATGACTTCGTTACTCTGTATGTTTCCAAGTTGAAATGTATTTTGATGACTGTGTTACATTTATATATGTTCATGTTGTAATGTATTATGATGAGTGTGTTACATTTATATATGTTCATGTTGTAATGTATTATCACGACTGTGTTACATTTGTATATGTTTATGTTGTAATGTATTATGGTGACCGTGTTACTTTTAAATATGTTCATGTTGTACTGTATTATGATGACTGTTTTACATTTGTGTACGTTCATGTTGTGATATATTATGATGACTGTGTTGCATCTGTATGTTTCCAAGTTGTAGTGTATTATGATGACTGTTGCATTTGTGGGTTCATGCTATAATGTATTATGATGACTGTGTTGCATCTGTATGTTTCCAAGTTGCAATGTATTATGATAACTGTGTTACATTTGTATATGTTCGTGTTGTAATATATTATGGTGACTGTGCTACATGTGTATGTGTCTTGTAATGTATTATGATAACTGTGTTACATTTGTATAAGTTCACGTTTTAATGTATTGTAATGACTGTGTTACATTTGTATATGTTCATGTTTTAATGTATTATGATGACTGTGTTACATTTGTATATGTTCATGTTGTAATGTATTATGATGACTGTGTTACATTTGTGTATGTTCATGTTGTAATGTATTATGATGACTGTGTTACATTTGTGTATGTTCTTTTTGTAATGTGTTACAATGATGGTGTTACATTTGTATGTGTCCATGTTGCAATGTATTATGATGATTGCATTACGTTTGTGTGTGTTCATGTTGTAATGCATTACGATGACTGTGTTACATTTGTATATGTTCATATTGTACATTATTATGACAGTGTTACATTTATAAATGTTCATGTTGTAATGTATTATGATGACTGTTTTACATTTATGTATGTTCATGTTGTTATGTGTTAAGATGACTGTTAGATTTGTGTATGCTCATGTTATAATATATAATGATGACTGTGTTATATTTATATATGTTCATGTTGTACTATATTACGACGACTGTGTTACATTTGTATGTGTTCATGTTGCAATGTATTATGATTATGTTACATTTATATATGTCATGTTGTAATGTATTAAGATGACTGTTTTGCATTTGTATATGTTCATGTTGTAATGTATTATGACTATGTTACATGTGTATATGTCCATGTTGTAATGTATTATGATGACTGTGTTAAATCTGTATGTTTCCAAGTTGTAATGTAGTATGATGACTGTGTTGCATTTGTATATGTTCATGTTGTAATGTATTATGATGACTGTGTTACATTGGTATATGTTTATGTTGTGATGTATTATGATGATTGTGTTACATTGGTATATGTTCATGTTGTAATGTATTATGATGACTGTGTTAAATTTGTAGATGTTCATGTGGTAATGTATTATGATGACTGTGCTACACTGGTACATGCTCATGTTATAATGTATTATGATGACTGTGTTACATTTGCATGTTCACGTTGTAATATATTATGATGACCGTGTTACATTTGTGTGTTCACTTTGTAATGTATTATGATGACTGTGTTACAGAGGTATAAGTTAATGTTGTAATGTATTTTGACGACTGTATTACAATTGTATATGTTCATGTTGCAATGTATTATGAGCGTGTTACATTGGTTAATGTTTATGTTGTAATGTACTATGATGACTGTGTATGTTCATGTTGTAATGTGTTATGATGACTGTGTTACATTTGTATATGTTCATGTTGTACTATATGACGATGAATGTGTTACGTTTATATATGTCCATGTGGTAATGTATTATGATGACTATGTTACACTTGTGCATGTTCATGTTGTAATGTATTATGATGACTGTGTTATATTTCTATATGTTCATGTTCTACTATATTATGACTGTGTTGCATTTGTATGTGTTCATGCTGCCATGTATTATGATCATGTTAGTTTTATATATGTTCATGTTGTAATGTATTATGATGAGTGTGTTACATTTGTATATGTTCATGTTGTAATGTATTAAGATGACTGGGTCACATTTGTATATGGTCATGCTATAATGTATTATGATGGCTGTGTTACATTTGTGTTTGTTCATGTTGTAATGTATTTAAATGACTGTGGTACATTTACATGTAATGTATTAGGATGACTGTGTTATATTTATGTATGTTTATGTTGTAATGTATTATGATGAGTGTGTTACATTTGTATATGTTCATGTTGTAATGTATTATGATGACTGTTGCATTTGTGTGTTCATGTTGTCATGTATTATGATGACTCTGTTACATCTACATGTTTCCAAGTTGTAATGTATTACGACTGTGCTACATTTGTATATGTTCATGTTGCAATGTATTATGATGACTGTGTTACATGTGTATGTGTCCATGTTTTAATGTATTATGATGACTGTGTTACATTTGTATATGTTCATGTTGTAATGTATTGTGATGACTGTGTTACACTTGTATATGTTAATGTTGTAATGTATTATGATGTCTGTGTTACATTGGTATATGTTCATGTTGAAATGTATTATGATGACCGTGTTACATTTGTGTATGTTCATGTTGTAATGTATATGATGACTGTGTTACATTTGTGTATGTTCATGTTGTATTATGATGACTGTTACATCTGTATGTTTCCATGTTGTAATGTATTATGATGACTTTGCTACATTTGTATATGTTCATGTTGTAATGTATTATGATGACTGTGTTACATTTTATGCAATGTATTAGGATGACTGTGTTATATTTGCATATGTTCATGTTGAAATGTATTATGATGACTGTGTTACATTTGAATATGGTCATGTTGTAATGTATTATGATGACTGTGTTACAATTGTGTTTGTTCATGTTGTAATGTATTAAAATGACTGTGGTACATTTGTATGTAGTGTATTAGAATGACTGTGTTATATTTGTGTATATTCATGTTGTAATGTATTATGATGACTGTGTTACATTTGTGTATGTTCTTTTTGTAATGTGTTACAATGATGGCGTTACATTTGTATGTGTTCATGTTGCACTGTATTATGATGATTGCATTACGTTTGTGTGTGTGTGTTCATGTTGTAATGCATTACAATGACTGTGTTACATTTGTATATGTTCATGCTGTTCATTATTACGACAGTGTTACATTTATAAATGTTCATGTTGAAATGTATTATGATGACTGCGTTATATTTCTATATGTTCATGTTGTACTATATTACGATGACTGTGTTGCATTTGTATGTGTTTATGTTGCAATGTATTATGATTGTGTGACATTTATATATATCATGTTGTAATATATTAAGATGACTGTTTTGCATTTGTATATGTTCATGTTGTAATGTATTATGTCTATGTTACATGTGTATATATCCATGTTGTAATGTATTATGATGACTGTGTTAAATCTGTATGTTTCGAAGTTGTAATGTAGTATGATGACTGTGTTGCATTTGTATATGTTCATTTTGTAATGTATTATGATGACTGTGTTACATTGGTATATGTTCATGTAGTGTATTATGATGACTGTGTTACATTAGTATATGTTCATGTTGTAATGCATTATGATGACTGTGTTACATTTGTAGATGTTCATGTGGTAATGTATTATGATGACTGTGCTACACTGGTATATGTTCATGTTATAATATATTATGATGACTGTGTTACATTTGCCTGTTCACGTTGTAATATATTATGATGACTGTGTTACATTTGTGTGTTCACTTTGTAATGTATTATGATGACTGTGTTACATTTGTATATGTTCATGTTGTACTATTTTATGACTGTGTTGCATTTGTATGTACATGTTTCAATGTATTATGATCATGTTACGTTTATACATTCATGTTGTAATATATTATGATGACTGTTGTATTTGTGTGTTCATGTTGTAATGTATTATGATGACTTTGTTACTTCTGTATGTTTCCAAGTTGAAATGTATTATGATGACTGTGTTACATTTATATATGCTCATGTTGTAATGTATTATCACGACTGTGTTACATTTCTATATGTTTATGTTGTAATGTATTACGGTGACCATGTTACTTTTAAATATGTTCATGTTGTACTGTATTATGATGACTGTGTTACATTTGTATATGTTCATATTGTACATTATTATGACAGTGTTACATTTATAAATGTTCATGTTGTAATGTATTATGATGACTGTTTTACATTTATGTATGTTCATGTTGTTATGTGTTAAGATGACTGTTAGATTTGTGTATGTTCATGTTATAATATATAATGATGACTGTGTTATATTTATATATGTTCATGTTGTACTATATTACGACGACTGTGTTACATTTGTATGTGTTCATGTTGAAATGTATTATGATTATGTTACATTTATATATGTCATGTTGTAATGTATTAAGATGACTGTTTTGCATTTGTATATGTTCATGTAATGTATTATGACTATGTTACATGTGTATATGTCCATGTTGTAATGTATTATGATGACTGTGTTAAATCTGTATGTTCAAGTTGTAATGTATTATGATGACTGTGTTACATGTGTGTATGTTCATGTTGTTATGTATTATGATGACTGTGTTACATTGGTATATGTTAATGTTGTAATGTATTATGGTGACTGTGTTACATTTATAGATGTTCATGTGGTAATGTATTATGATGACTGTATTAAATTGTATATGTTCATGTTGCAATGTATTATGATGACTGTTACATTGGTTAATGTTTATGTTGTAATGTACTATGATGACTGTGTATGTTCATGTTGTAATGTGTTATGATGACTGTGTTACATTTGTATATGTTCATGTTGTACTATATGATGATGAATGTGTTACGTTTATATATGTCCATGTGGTAATGTATTATGATGACTATGTTACACTTGTGCATGTTCATGTTGTAATGTATTATGATGACTGTGTTATATTTCTATATGTTCATGTTCTACTATATTATGACTGTGTTGCATTTGTATGTGTTCATGCTGCCATGTATTATGATCATGTTAGTTTTATATATGTTCATGTTGTAATGTATTATGATGAGTGTGTTACATTTGTATATGTTCATGTTGTAATGTATTAAGATGACTGGGTCACATTTGTATATGGTCATGCTATAATGTATTATGATGGCTGTGTTACATTTGTGTTTGTTCATGTTGTAATGTATTTAAATGACTGTGGTACATTTACATGTAATGTATTAGGATGACTGTGTTATATTTGTGTATGTTTATGTTGTAATGTATTATGATGAGTGTGTTACATTTGTATATGTTCATGTTGTAATGTATTATGATGACTGTTGCATTTGTGTTTTCATGTTGTCATGTATTATGATGACTCTGTTACATCTGCATGTTGTGTTGTAATGTATTACGACTGTGCTACATTTGTATATGTTCATGTTGCAATGTATTATGATGACTGTGTTACATGTGTATGTGTCCATGTTTTAATGTATTATGATGACTGTGTTACATTTGTATATGTTCATGTTGTAATGTATTGTGATGACTGTGTTACACTTGTATATGTTAATGTTGTAATGTATTATGATGTCTGTGTTACATTGGTATATGTTCATGTTGAAATGTATTATGATGACCGTGTTACATTTGTGTATGTTCATGTTGTAATGTATATGATGACTGTGTTACATTTGTGTATGTTCATGTTGTATTATGATGACTGTTACATTTGTGTGTTCATGTTGTAATATATTATGATGACTGTGTTACATCTGTATGTTTCCATGTTGTAATGTATTATGATGACTTTGCTACATTTGTATATGTTCATGTTGTAATGTATTATGATGACTGTGTTACATTTTATGCAATGTATTAGGATGACTGTGTTATATTTGCATATGTTCATGTTGAAATGTATTATGATGACTGTGTTACATTTGAATATGGTCATGTTGTAATGTATTATGATGACTGTGTTACAATTGTGTTTGTTCATGTTGTAATGTATTAAAATGACTGTGGTACATTTGTATGTAGTGTATTAGAATGACTGTGTTATATTTGTGTATATTCATGTTGTAATGTATTATGATGACTGTGTTACATTTGTGTATGTTCTTTTTGTAATGTGTTACAATGATGGCGTTACATTTGTATGTGTTCATGTTGCACTGTATTATGATGATTGCATTACGTTTGTGTGTGTTCATGTTGTAATGCATTACAATGACTGTGTTACATTTGTATATGTTCATGCTGTTCATTATTACGACAGTGTTACATTTATAAATGTTCATGTTGAAATGTATTATGATGACTGTTATATTTCTATATGTTCATGTTGTATATTAACGACTGTGTTGCATTTGTATGTGTTTATGTTGCAATGTATTATGATTGTGTGACATTTATATATATCATGTTGTAATGTATTAAGATGACTGTTTTGCATTTGTATATGTTCATGTTGTAATGTATTATGTCTATGTTACATGTGTATATATCCATGTTGTAATGTATTATGATGACTGTGTTAAATCTGTATGTTTCGAAGTTGTAATGTAGTATGATGACTGTGTTGCATTTGTATATGTTCATTTTGTAATGTATTATGATGACTGTGTTACATTGGTATATGTTCATGTAGTATTATGATGACTGTGTTACATTAGTATATGTTCATGTTGTAATGCATTATGATGACTGTGTTACATTTGTAGATGTTCATGTGGTAATGTATTATGATGACTGTGCTACACTGGTATATGTTCATGTTATAATATATTATGATGACTGTGTTACATTTGCCTGTTCACGTTGTAATATATTATGATGACTGTGTTACATTTGTGTGTTCACTTTGTAATGTATTATGATGACTGTGTTACATTTGTATATGTTCATGTTGTAATGTATTATGATGACTGTGTTACATTGGTATATGTTTATGTTGTGATGTATTATGATGATTGTGTTACATTGGTATATGTTCATGTTGTAATGTATTATGATGACTGTGTTAAATTTGTAGATGTTCATGTGGTAATGTATTATGATGACTGTGCTACACTGGTACATGTTCATGTTATAATGTATTATGATGACTGTGTTACATTTGCATGTTCACGTTGTAATATATTATGATGACCGTGTTACATTTGTGTGTTCACTTTGTAATGTATTATGATGACTGTGTTACAGAGGTATAAGTTAATGTTGTAATGTATTTTGACGACTGTATTACAATTGTATATGTTCATGTTGCAATGTATTATGAGCGTGTTACATTGGTTAATGTTTATGTTGTAATGTACTATGATGACTGTGTATGTTCATGTTGTAATGTGTTATGATGACTGTGTTACATTGGTATATGTTTATGTTGTGATGTATTATGATGATTGTGTTACATTGGTATATGTTCATGTTGTAATGTATTATGATGACTGTGTTAAATTTGTAGATGTTCATGTGGTAATGTATTATGATGACTGTGCTACACTGGTACATGTTCATGTTATAATGTATTATGATGACTGTGTTACATTTGCATGTTCACGTTGTAATATATTATGATGACCGTGTTACATTTGTGTGTTCACTTTGTAATGTATTATGATGACTGTGTTACAGAGGTATAAGTTAATGTTGTAATGTATTTTGACGACTGTATTACAATTGTATATGTTCATGTTGCAATGTATTATGAGCGTGTTACATTGGTTAATGTTTATGTTGTAATGTACTATGATGACTGTGTATGTTCATGTTGTAATGTGTTATGATGACTGTGTTACATTTGTATATGTTCATGTTGTACTATATTACGACAACTGTGTTGCATTTGTATGTGTTTATGTTGCAATGTATTATGATTGTGTGACATTTATATATATCATGTTGCATTGTATTAAGATGACTGTTTTGCATTTGTATATGTTCATGTTGTAATGTATTATGTCTATGTTACATGTGTATATATCCATGTTGTAATGTATTATGATGACTGTGTTAAATCTGTATGTTTCGAAGTTGTAATGTAGTATGATGACTGTGTTGCATTTGTATATGTTCATTTTGTAATGTATTATGATGACTGTGTTACATTGGTATATGTTCATGTAGTGTATTATGATGACTGTGTTACATTAGTATATGTTCATGTTGTAATGCATTATGATGACTGTGTTACATTTGTAGATGTTCATGTGGTAATGTATTATGATGACTGTGCTACACTGGTATATGTTCATGTTATAATATATTATGATGACTGTGTTACATTTGCCTGTTCACGTTGTAATATATTATGATGACTGTGTTACATTTGTGTGTTCACTTTGTAATGTATTATGATGACTGTGTTACATTTGTATATGTTCATGTTGTAATGTATTATGATGACTGTGTTACATTGGTATATGTTTATGTTGTGATGTATTATGATGATTGTGTTACATTGGTATATGTTCATGTTGTAATGTATTATGATGACTGTGTTAAATTTGTAGATGTTCATGTGGTAATGTATTATGATGACTGTGCTACACTGGTACATGTTCATGTTATAATGTATTATGATGACTGTGTTACATTTGCATGTTCACGTTGTAATATATTATGATGACCGTGTTACATTTGTGTGTTCACTTTGTAATGTATTATGATGACTGTGTTACAGAGGTATAAGTTAATGTTGTAATGTATTTTGACGACTGTATTACAATTGTATATGTTCATGTTGCAATGTATTATGAGCCTGTTACATTGGTTAATGTTTATGTTGTAATGTACTATGATGACTGTGTATGTTCATGTTGTAATGTGTTATGATGACTGTGTTACATTTGTATATGTTCATGTTGTACTATATGACGATGAATGTGTTACGTTTATATATGTCCATGTGGTAATGTATTATGATGACTATGTTACACTTGTGCATGTTCATGTTATAATGTATTATGATGACTGTGTTACATTTGCATGCTCACGTTGTAATATATTATGATGACCGTGTTACATTTGTGTGTTCACTTTGTAATGTATTATGATGACTGTGTTACAGAGGTATAAGTTAATGTTGTAATGTATTTTGACAACTGTATTACAATTGTATATGTTCATGTTGCAATGTATTATGAGCGTGTTACATTGGTTAATGTTTATGTTGTAATGTACTATGATGACTGTGTATGTTCATGTTGTAATGTGTTATGATGACTGTGTTACATTTGTATATGTTCATGTTGTACTATATGACGATGAATGTGTTACGTTTATATATGTCCATGTGGTAATGTATTATGATGACTATGTTACACTTGTGCATGTTCATGTTGTAATGTATTATGATGACTGTGTTATATTTCTATATGTTCATGTTCTACTATATTATGACTGTGTTGCATTTGTATGTGTTCATGCTGCCATGTATTATGATCATGTTAGTTTTATATATGTTCATGTTGTAATGTATTATGATGAGTGTGTTACATTTGTATATGTTCATGTTGTAATGTATTAAGATGACTGGGTCACATTTGTATATGGTCTTGCTATAATGTATTATGATGTCTGTGTTACATTTGTGTTTGTTCATGTTGTAATGTATTTAAATGACTGTGGTACATTTACATGTAATGTATTAGGATGACTGTGTTATATTTGTGTATGTTTATGTTGTAATGTATTATGATGAGTGTGTTACATTTGTATATGTTCATGTTGTAATGTATTATGATGACTGTTGCATTTGTGTGTTCATGTTGTCATGTATTATGATGACTCTGTTAAATCTGCATGTTTCCAAGTTGTAATGTATTACGACTGTGCTACATTTGTATATGTTCATGTTGCAATGTATTATGATGACTGTGTTACATGTGTATGTGTCCATGTTTTAATGTATTATGATGACTGTGTTACATTTGTATATGTTCATGTTGTAATGTATTGTGATGACTGTGTTACACTTGTATATGTTAATGTTGTAATGTATTATGATGTCTGTGTTACATTGGTATATGTTCATGTTGAAATGTATTATGATGACAGTGTTACATTTGTGTATGTTCATGTTGTAATGTATATGATGACTGTGTTACATTTGTGTATGTTCATGTTGTATTATGATGACTGTTACATTTGTGTGTTCATGTTGTAATATATTATGA
Source organism: Protopterus annectens (assembly GCF_019279795.1). NCBI lineage: Eukaryota > Metazoa > Chordata > Ceratodontiformes > Protopteridae > Protopterus > Protopterus annectens. Next base: position 948,495,664 of record NC_056733.1, read on the forward strand.
TGACTGTGTTACATCTGTATGTTTCCATGTTGTAATGTATTATGATGACTTTGCTACATTTGTATATGTTCATGTTGTAATGTATTATGATGACTGTGTTACATTTTATGCAATGTATTAGGATGACTGTGTTATATTTGCATATGTTCATGTTGAAATGTATTATGATGACTGTGTTACATTTGAATATGGTCATGTTGTAATGTATTATGATGACTGTGTTACAATTGTGTTTGTTCATGTTGTAATGTATTAAAATGACTGTGGTACATTTGTATGTAGTGTATTAGAATGACTGTGTTATATTTGTGTATATTCATGTTGTAATGTATTATGATGACTGTGTTACATTTGTGTATGTTCTTTTTGTAATGTGTTACAATGATGGCGTTACATTTGTATGTGTTCATGTTGCACTGTATTATGATGATTGCATTACGTTTGTGTGTGTTCATGTTGTAATGCATTACAATGACTGTGTTACATTTGTATATGTTCATGCTGTTCATTATTACGACAGTGTTACATTTATAAATGTTCATGTTGAAATGTATTATGATGACTGCGTTATATTTCTATATGTTCATGTTGTACTATATTACGACGACTGTGTTGCATTTGTATGTGTTTATGTTGCAATGTATTATGATTGTGTGACATTTATATATATCATGTTGTAATGTATTAAGATGACTGTATTGCATTTGTATATGTTCATGTTGTAATGTATTATGTCTATGTTACATGTATATATCCATGTTGTAATGTATTATGATGACTGTGTTAAATCTGTATGTTTCGAAGTTGTAATGTAGTATGATGACTGTGTTGCATTTGTATATGTTCATTTTGTAATGTATTATGATGACTGTGTTACATTGGTATATGTTCATGTAGTGTATTATGATGACTGTGTTACATTAGTATATGTTCATGTTGTAATGCATTATGATGACTGTGTTACATTTGTAGATGTTCATGTGGTAATGTATTATGATGACTGTGCTACACTGGTATATGTTCATGTTATAATATATTATAATGACTGTGTTACATTTGCCTGTTCACGTTGTAATATATTATGATGACTGTGTTACATTTGCGTGTTCACTTTGTAATGTATTATGATGACTGTGTTACATTTGTATATGTTCATGTTGTACTATTTTATGACTGTGTTGCATTTGTATGTGTACATGTTTCAATGTATTATGATCATGTTACGTTTATATACATTCATGTTGTAATATATTATGATGACTGTTGTATTTGTGTGTTCATGTTGTAATGTATTATGATGACTTTGTTACTTCTGTATGTTTCCAAGTTGAAATGTATTATGATGACTGTGTTACATTTATATATGCTCATGTTGTAATGTATTATCACGACTGTGTTACATTTCTATATTTTTATGTTGTAATGTATTACGGTGACCATGTTACTTTTAAATATGTTCATGTTGTACTGTATTATGATGACTGTGTTACATTTGTGTACGTTCATGTTGTAATATATTATGATGACTATTGCATTTGTGGGTTCATGCTGTAATGTGTTATGATGACTTTGTTGCATCTGTATGTTTCCAAGTTGCAATGTATTATGATGACTGTGTTACATTTGAATATGGTCATGTTGTAATGTATTATGATGACTGTGTTACAATTGTGTTTGTTCATGTTGTAATGTATTAAAATGACTGTGGTACATTTGTATGTAGTGTATTAGAATGACTGTGTTATATTTGTGTATATTCATGTTGTAATGTATTATGATGACTGTGTTACATTTGTGTATGTTCTTTTTGTAATGTGTTACAATGATGGCGTTACATTTGTATGTGTTCATGTTGCACTGTATTATGATGATTGCATTACGTTTGTGTGTGTTCATGTTGTAATGCATTACAATGACTGTGTTACATTTGTATATGTTCATGCTGTTCATTATTACGACAGTGTTACATTTATAAATGTTCATGTTGAAATGTATTATGATGACTGCGTTATATTTCTATATGTTCATGTTGTACTATATTACGACTGTGTTGCATTTGTATGTGTTTATGTTGCAATGTATTATGATTGTGTGACATTTATATATATCATGTTGTAATGTATTAAGATGACTGTGTTAAATCTGTATGTTTCGAAGTTGTAATGTAGTATGATGACTGTGTTGCATTTGTATATGTTCATTTTGTAATGTATTATGATGACTGTGTTACATTGGTATATGTTCATGTATTATGATGACTGTGTTACATTAGTATATGTTCATGTTGTAATGCATTATGATGACTGTGTTACATTTGTAGATGTTCATGTGGTAATGTATTATGATGACTGTGCTACACTGGTATATGTTCATGTTATAATATATTATGATGACTGTGTTACATTTGCCTGTTCACGTTGTAATATATTATGATGACTGTGTTACATTTGTGTGTTCACTTTGTAATGTATTATGATGACTGTGTTACATTTGTATATGTTCATGTTGTACTATTTTATGACTGTGTTGCATTTGTATGTGTACATGTTTCAATGTATTATGATCATGTTACGCTTATATACATTCATGTTGTAATATATTATGATGACTGTTGTATTTGTGTGTTCATGTTGTAATGTATTATGATGACTTTGTTACTTCTGTATGTTTCCAAGTTGAAATGTATTATGATGACTGTGTTACATTTATATATGCTCATGTTGTAATGTATTATCACGACTGTGTTACATTTCTATATGTTTATGTTGTAATGTATTACGGTGACCATGTTACTTTTAAATATGTTCATGTTGTACTGTATTATGATGACTGTGTTACATTTGTGTACGTTCATGTTGTAATATATTATGATGACTATTGCATTTGTGGGTTCATGCTGTAATGTGTTATGATGACTTTGTTGCATCTGTATGTTTCCAAGTTGCAATGTATTATGATGACTGTGTTACATTTGTATATGTTCGTGTTGTAATATATTATGGTGACTGTGCTACATGTGTATGTGTCTTGTAATGTATTATGATGACTGTGTTACATTTGTATATGTTCATGTTGTACTATATTACGATGAATGTGTTACATTTATATATGTTCATGTGGTAATGTATTATGATGACTATGTTACATTTTGCATGTTCATGTTGTAATGTATTATGATGACCGGGTTATATTTCTATATGTTCATGTTGTACTATATTACGACTGTGTTGCATTTGTATGTGTACATGTTTCAATGTATTATGATCGTGTTACATTTATATACATTCATGTTGTAATGTATTATGATGACTGCTGTATTTGTGTGTTCATGTTGTAATGTATTATGATGACTTCATTACTCTATATGTTTCCAAGTTGAAATGTATTTTGATGACTGTGTTACATTTATATATGTTCATGTTGTAATGTATTATCATGACTGTGTTACATTTATATATGTTCATGTTGTAATGTATTATCATGACTGTGTTACTTTTGTATATGTTTATGTTGTAATGTATTACGGTGACCGTGTTACTTTTAAATATGTTCATGTTGTACTGTATTATGATGACAGTGTTACATTTGTGTATGTTCATGTTGTAATATAGTATGATGACTGTTGCATTTGTGGGTTCATGCTGTAATGTATTATGATGACTGTGTTGCATCTGTATGTTTCAAGTTGTAGTGTATTATGATGACTGTTGCATTTGTGGGTTCATGCTATAATGTATTATGATGACTGTGTTGCATCTTTATGTTTCCAAGTTGCAATGTATTATGATAGCTGTGTTACATTTGTATATGTTCGTGTTGTAATATATTATGGTGACTGTGCTACATGTGTATGTGTCTTGTAATGTATTATGATGACTGTGTTACATTTGTATAAGTTCACATTTTAATGTATAGTAATGACTGTGTTACATTTGTATATGTTCATGTTTTAATGTATTATGATGACTGTGTTACATTTCTATATGTTCATGTTGTAATGCATTATGATGACTGTGTTACATTTGTGTATTTTCATGTTGGAATGTATTATGATGACTGTTACATTTGTATTTCTCCATGTTGTAATTTATTATGATGAATGTGTTACATTTGTATATGTTCATGTTATAATGTGTTACGATGATGGTGTTACATTTGTATGCATTCATTTGCAATGTATTTTTCCACGGTGTAATGTATTATGATGACTGTGTTACATTTGTGTATGTTCATGTTGCAATGTTTTATGATGTCTGTTACATTTGTGTGCTCATGTTGTAATGCATTATGATGACTGTTTTACATTTGTATGTTTCCAAGTTGTAATGTATATCATGACTGTGCTACATTTGTTTGTGTTCCTGTTGGAATGTATTATGATGACTGTGTTACATTTGTATTTCTCCATGTTGCAATTTATTATGATGAATGTGTTACATTTGTATATGTTCATAATGTGTTATGATGATGGTGTTACATTTCTATGTGTTAATTTGCAATGTATTATCATGACTGTTTTACATTTGTGTGTTCATGTTTAATGTATTAAGATGAATGTGTTACATTTGTATATGTCCATCTTGTAATGTATTATGATGACTGTGTTACATTTGTATGACTTTGTTACATTTGTATGTGTTCCTGTTGGAATGTATTATGATGACTGTGTTACATCTGTATGTTTCCAAATTGTAATGTATTACGATGAGTGTGTTACATTTGTATATGTTCATGTTGAAATGTGTTATGATGACTGTGTTACATGTGTATGTAATTTACTAGGATGACTGTGTTATATTTGTGTATGTTCATGTTATAATTTATTATGATGACTGTGTCACATTTGTATATGGTCATGTTGTAATGTATTATGATGGCTGTGTTACATGTGTGTTTGTTTATGTTGTAATGTATTAAAATGACTGTGGTACATTTGTATGTAATGTGTTAGGATGACTGTGTTATATTTGTGTATGTTTATGTTTTAATGTATTATGATGAGTGTGCTACATTTGTATATGTTCATGTTGTAATGCATTATGATGACTGCTGCATTTGTGTGTTCATGTTGTCATGTATTATGATGACTGTGTTACATCTGTATGTTTCCAAGTTGTAATGTATTACGATGACTGTGTTACATTTGTATATATTCATGTTGCAATGTATTATGATGACGGTGTTACATGTGTATGTGTCCATGTTGTAATGTATTATGATGACTGTGTTGCATTTCTATATGTTCATGTTGTAATGTGTTGTGATGATTGTGTTACACTTGTATATGTTCTTGTTGTAATGTATTATGATGACTGTGTTACATTGGTATATGTTCATGTTGTAATGTGTTATGATGACTGTGTTACATTTGTGTATGTTCATGTTGTAAGGTATTATGATGACTGTGTTACATTGTATGTAATGTATTATGATGACAATGTTATATTTCTATATGTTCATATTGTACTATATTACGACTGTGTTGCATTTGTATGTGTTCATTTTGCAATGTATTATGATCGTGTTACATTTATATAGGTTCATATTGTAATGTATGATGATGATTTTTGCATTTGTGTGTGCATGTTGTAATGTATTATTATGACTTTGTTTCTTCTGTATATTTCCAAGTTGTAATGTATTATGATGACTGTTACATTTGTATATAATGTATTAGGATGCCTATGTTATATTTGTGCATGTTCATGTTGTAATGTATTTTGATGACTGTGTTACATTTGCATGTGTTCATGTTGCAATGTATTATGATGACTGTGTTACATTTGTGTGTGTTCCTGTTGTAATGTATTACGATGACTGTGTTACATTTGTATATGTTCATTTTGTACTATATTACGATGACTGTGTTACATTTATATATGTTCACATTGTAATGTATTATGATGACTGTGTTACATTTGTGTATGTTCATGTTGTAATGTATTATGATGACTGTGTGTGTTACATTTGTATATGGTCATGTTGTAATGTATTATGATGACTGTGTTACATTTGTGTATTTTCATGTTGGAATGTATTATGATGATTGTGTTACATTTGTATTTCTCCATGTTGTAATTTATTATGATGAATGTGTTACATTTGTATATGTTCATGTTATAATGTGTTACGATGATGGTGTTACATTTGTATGTGTTCATTTGCAATGTATGTTTCCACTGTGTAATGTATTATGATGACTGTGTTACATTTGTGTATGTTCATGTTGCAATGTTTTATGATGACTGTTACATTTGTGTGTTCATGTTGTAATGCATTATGATGACTGTATTACATTTGTATGTTTCCAAGTTGTAATGTATTATGATGACTGTGTTACATTTGTATTTCTCCATGTTGTAATTTATTATGATGAATGTGTTACATTTGTATATGTTCATGTTATAATGTGTTACGATGATGGTGTTACATTTATATGTGTTCATTTGCAAAGTATTATCATGACTGTGTTACATTTGTGTGTGTTCATGTTTAATGTATGACGATGAATGTGTTACATTTGTATATGTCCATCTTTTAATGTATTATGATGACTGTGTTACATTTGTATGACTGTGTTAAATTTGTATGTGTTCCTGTTGGAATGTATTATGATGACTGTGTTACATTTGTATTTCTCCATGTTGTAATTTATTATGATGAATGTGTTACATTTGTATATGTTCATAATGTGTTATGATGATGGTGTTACGTTTGTATGTGTTCATTTGCAATGTATTATCATGACTGTTTTACATTTGTGTGTGTTCATGTTTAATGTATTAAGATGAATGTGTTACATTTGTATATGTCCATCTTGTAATGTATTATGATGACGGTGTTACATTTGTATGACTTTGTTACATTTGTATGTGTTCCTGTTGGAATGTATTATGATGACTGTGTTACATCTGTATGTTTCCAAATTGTAATGTATTACGATGAGTGTGTTACATTTGTATATGTTCATGTTGTAATGTGTTATGATGACTGTGTTACATGTGTATGTAATTTACTAGGATGACTGTGTTATATTTGTGTATGTTCATGTTATAATTTATTATGATGACTGTGTCACATTTGTATATGGTCATGTTGTAATGTATTATGATGGCTGTGTTACATTTGTGTTTGTTTATGTTGTAATGTATTGAAATGACTGTGGTACATTTGTATGTAATGTGTTAGGATGACTGTGTTATATTTGTGTATGTTTATGTTGTAATGTATTATAGTGAGTGTGCTACATTTGTATATGTTCATGTTGTAATGCATTATGATGACTGTTGCATTTGTGTGTTCATGTTGTCATGTATTATGATGACTGTGTTACATCTGTATGTTTCCAAGTTGTAATGTATTATGATGACTTTGCTACATTTGTATATGTTCATGTTGTAATGTATTATGATGACTGTGTTACATTTTATGCAATGTATTAGGATGACTGTGTTATATTTGCATATGTTCATGTTGAAATGTATTATGATGACTGTGTTACATTTGAATATGGTCATGTTGTAATGTATTATGATGACTGTGTTACAATTGTGTTTGTTCATGTTGTAATGTATTAAAATGACTGTGGTACATTTGTATGTAGTGTATTAGAATGACTGTGTTATATTTGTGTATATTCATGTTGTAATGTATTATGATGACTGTGTTACATTTGTGTATGTTCTTTTTGTAATGTGTTACAATGATGGCGTTACATTTGTATGTGTTCATGTTGCACTGTATTATGATGATTGCATTACGTTTGTGTGTGTTCATGTTGTAATGCATTACAATGACTGTGTTACATTTGTATATGTTCATGCTGTTCATTATTACGACAGTGTTACATTTATAAATGTTCATGTTGAAATGTATTATGATGACTGCGTTATATTTCTATATGTTCATGTTGTACTATATTACGACGACTGTGTTGCATTTGTATGTGTTTATGTTGCAATGTATTATGATTGTGTGACATTTATATATATCATGTTGTAATGTATTAAGATGACTGTATTGCATTTGTATATGTTCATGTTGTAATGTATTATGTCTATGTTACATGTGTATATATCCATGTTGTAATGTATTATGATGACTGTGTTAAATCTGTATGTTTCGAAGTTGTAATGTAGTATGATGACTGTGTTGCATTTGTATATGTTCATTTTGTAATGTATTATGATGACTGTGTTACATTGGTATATGTTCATGTAGTGTATTATGATGACTGTGTTACATTAGTATATGTTCATGTTGTAATGCATTATGATGACTGTGTTACATTTGTAGATGTTCATGTGGTAATGTATTATGATGACTGTGCTACACTGGTATATGTTCATGTTATAATATATTATGATGACTGTGTTACATTTGCCTGTTCACGTTGTAATATATTATGATGACTGTGTTACATTTGCGTGTTCACTTTGTAATGTATTATGATGACTGTGTTACATTTGTATATGTTCATGTTGTACTATTTTATGACTGTGTTGCATTTGTATGTGTACATGTTTCAATGTATTATGATCATGTTACGTTTATATACATTCATGTTGTAATATATTATGATGACTGTTGTATTTGTGTGTTCATGTTGTAATGTATTATGATGACTTTGTTACTTCTGTATGTAGTCAAGTTGAAATGTATTATGATGACTGTGTTACATTTATATATCCTCAAGTTGTATTGTATTACCACGACTGTGTTACATTTCTATATTTTATGTTGTAATGTATTACGGTGACCATGTTACTTTTAAATATGTTCATGTTGTACTGTATTATGATGACTGTGTTACATTTGTGTACGTTCATGTTGTAATATATTATGATGACTATTGCATTTGTGGGTTCATGCTGTAATGTGTTATGATGACTTTGTTGCATCTGTATGTTTCAAGTTGCAATGTATTATGATGACTGTGTTACATTTGAATATGGTCATGTTGTAATGTATTATGATGACTGTGTTACAATTGTGTTTGTTCATGTTGTAATGTATTAAAATGACTGTGGTACATTTGTATGTAGTGTATTAGAATGACTGTGTTATATTTGTGTATATTCATGTTGTAATGTATTATGATGACTGTGTTACATTTGTGTATGTTCTTTTTGTAATGTGTTACAATGATGGCGTTACATTTGTATGTGTTCATGTTGCACTGTATTATGATGATTGCATTACGCTTTGTGTGTGTTCATGTTGTAATGCATTACAATGACTGTGTTACATTTGTATATGTTCATGCTGTTCATTATTACGACAGTGTTACATTTATAAATGTTCATGTTGAAATGTATTATGATGACTGCGTTATATTTCTATATGTTCATGTTGTACTATATTACGACGACTGTGTTGCATTTGTATGTGTTTATGTTGCAATGTATTATGATTGTGTGACATTTATATATATCATGTTGTAATGTATTAAGATGACTGTGTTAAATCTGTATGTTTCGAAGTTGTAATGTAGTATGATGACTGTGTTGCATTTGTATATGTTCATTTTGTAATGTATTATGATGACTGTGTTACATTGGTATATGTTCATGTAGTGTATTATGATGACTGTGTTACATTAGTATATGTTCATGTTGTAATGCATTATGATGACTGTGTTACATTTGTAGATGTTCATGTGGTAATGTATTATGATGACTGTGCTACACTGGTATATGTTCATGTTATAATATATTATGATGACTGTGTTACATTTGCCTGTTCACGTTGTAATATATTATGATGACTGTGTTACATTTGTGTGTTCACTTTGTAATGTATTATGATGACTGTGTTACATTTGTATATGTTCATGTTGTACTATTTTATGACTGTGTTGCATTTGTATGTGTACATGTTTCAATGTATTATGATCATGTTACGTTTATATACATTCATGTTGTAATATATTATGATGACTGTTGTATTTGTGTGTTCATGTTGTAATGTATTATGATGACTTTGTTACTTCTGTATGTTTCCAAGTTGAAATGTATTATGATGACTGTGTTACATTTATATATGCTCATGTTGTAATGTATTATCACGACTGTGTTACATTTCTATATGTTTATGTTGTAATGTATTACGGTGACCATGTTACTTTTAAATATGTTCATGTTGTACTGTATTATGATGACTGTGTTACATTTGTGTACGTTCATGTTGTAATATATTATGATGACTATTGCATTTGTGGGTTCATGCTGTAATGTGTTATGATGACTTTGTTGCATCTGTATGTTTCCAAGTTGCAATGTATTATGATGACTGTGTTACATTTGTATATGTTCGTGTTGTAATATATTATGGTGACTGTGCTACATGTGTATGTGTCTTGTAATGTATTATGATGACTGTGTTACATTTGTATATGTTCATGTTGTACTATATTACGATGAATGTGTTACATTTATATATGTTCATGTGGTAATGTATTATGATGACTATGTTACATTTTGCATGTTCATGTTGTAATGTATTATGATGACCGGGTTATATTTCTATATGTTCATGTTGTACTATATTACGACTGTGTTGCATTTGTATGTGTACATGTTTCAATGTATTATGATCGTGTTACATTTATATACATTCATGTTGTAATGTATTATGATGACTGCTGTATTTGTGTGTTCATGTTGTAATGTATTATGATGACTTCGTTACTCTATATGTTTCCAAGTTGAAATGTATTTTGATGACTGTGTTACATTTATATATGTTCATGTTGTAATGTATTATCATGACTGTGTTACATTTATATATGTTCATGTTGTAATGTATTATCATGACTGTGTTACTTTTGTATATGTTTATGTTGTAATGTATTACGGTGACCGTGTTACTTTTAAATATGTTCATGTTGTACTGTATTATGATGACAGTGTTACATTTGTGTATGTTCATGTTGTAATATAGTATGATGACTGTTGCATTTGTGGGTTCATGCTGTAATGTATTATGATGACTGTGTTGCATCTGTATGTTTCCAAGTTGTAGTGTATTATGATGACTGTTGCATTTGTGGGTTCATGCTATAATGTATTATGATGACTGTGTTGCATCTTTATGTTTCCAAGTTGCAATGTATTATGATAGCTGTGTTACATTTGTATATGTTCGTGTTGTAATATATTATGGTGACTGTGCTACATGTGTATGTGTCTTGTAATGTATTATGATGACTGTGTTACATTTGTATAAGTTCACATTTTAATGTATAGTAATGACTGTGTTACATTTGTATATGTTCATGTTTTAATGTATTATGATGACTGTGTTACATTTCTATATGTTCATGTTGTAATGCATTATGATGACTGTGTTACATTTGTGTATTTTCATGTTGGAATGTATTATGATGACTGTTACATTTGTATTTCTCCATGTTGTAATTTATTATGATGAATGTGTTACATTTGTATATGTTCATGTTATAATGTGTTACGATGATGGTGTTACATTTGTATGCATTCATTTGCAATGTATTTTTCCACGGTGTAATGTATTATGATGACTGTGTTACATTTGTGTATGTTCATGTTGCAATGTTTTATGATGTCTGTTACATTTGTGTGCTCATGTTGTAATGCATTATGATGACTGTTTTACATTTGTATGTTTCCAAGTTGTAATGTATATCATGACTGTGCTACATTTGTTTGTGTTCCTGTTGGAATGTATTATGATGACTGTGTTACATTTGTATTTCTCCATGTTGCAATTTATTATGATGAATGTGTTACATTTGTATATGTTCATAATGTGTTATGATGATGGTGTTACATTTCTATGTGTTAATTTGCAATGTATTATCATGACTGTTTTACATTTGTGTGTGTTCATGTTTAATGTATTAAGATGAATGTGTTACATTTGTATATGTCCATCTTGTAATGTATTATGATGACTGTGTTACATTTGTATGACTTTGTTACATTTGTATGTGTTCCTGTTGGAATGTATTATGATGACTGTGTTACATCTGTATGTTTCCAAATTGTAATGTATTACGATGAGTGTGTTACATTTGTATATGTTCATGTTGAAATGTGTTATGATGACTGTGTTACATGTGTATGTAATTTACTAGGATGACTGTGTTATATTTGTGTATGTTCATGTTATAATTTATTATGATGACTGTGTCACATTTGTATATGGTCATGTTGTAATGTATTATGATGGCTGTGTTACATGTGTGTTTGTTTATGTTGTAATGTATTAAAATGACTGTGGTACATTTGTATGTAATGTGTTAGGATGACTGTGTTATATTTGTGTATGTTTATGTTTTAATGTATTATGATGAGTGTGCTACATTTGTATATGTTCATGTTGTAATGCATTATGATGACTGCTGCATTTGTGTGTTCATGTTGTCATGTATTATGATGACTGTGTTACATCTGTATGTTTCCAAGTTGTAATGTATTACGATGACTGTGTTACATTTGTATATATTCATGTTGCAATGTATTATGATGACGGTGTTACATGTGTATGTGTCCATGTTGTAATGTATTATGATGACTGTGTTGCATTTCTATATGTTCATGTTGTAATGTGTTGTGATGATTGTGTTACACTTGTATATGTTCTTGTTGTAATGTATTATGATGACTGTGTTACATTGGTATATGTTCATGTTGTAATGTGTTATGATGACTGTGTTACATTTGTGTATGTTCATGTTGTAAGGTATTATGATGACTGTGTTACATTGTATGTAATGTATTATGATGACAATGTTATATTTCTATATGTTCATATTGTACTATATTACGACTGTGTTGCATTTGTATGTGTTCATTTTGCAATGTATTATGATCGTGTTACATTTATATAGGTTCATATTGTAATGTATGATGATGATTTTGCATTTGTGTGCATGTTGTAATGTATTATTATGACTTTGTTTCTTCTGTATATTTCAAGTTGTAATGTATTATCATGACTGTTACATTTGTATATAATGTATTAGGATGCCTATGTTATATTTGTGCATGTTCATGTTGTAATGTATTTTGATGACTGTGTTACATTTGCATGTGTTCATGTTGCAATGTATTATGATGACTGTGTTACATTTGTGTGTGTTCCTGTTGTAATGTATTACGATGACTGTGTTACATTTGTATATGTTCATTTTGTACTATATTACGATGACTGTGTTACATTTATATATGTTCACATTGTAATGTATTATGATGACTGTGTTACATTTGTGTATGTTCATGTTGTAATGTATTATGATGACTGTGTGTGTTACATTTGTATATGGTCATGTTGTAATGTATTATGATGACTGTGTTACATTTGTGTATTTTCATGTTGGAATGTATTATGATGATTGTGTTACATTTGTATTTCTCCATGTTGTAATTTATTATGATGAATGTGTTACATTTGTATATGTTCATGTTATAATGTGTTACGATGATGGTGTTACATTTGTATGTGTTCATTTGCAATGTATGTTTCCACTGTGTAATGTATTATGATGACTGTGTTACATTTGTGTATGTTCATGTTGCAATGTTTTATGATGACTGTTACATTTGTGTGTTCATGTTGTAATGCATTATGATGACTGTATTACATTTGTATGTTTCAAGTTGTAATGTATTATGATGACTGTGTTACATTTGTATTTCTCCATGTTGTAATTTATTATGATGAATGTGTTACATTTGTATATGTTCATGTTATAATGTGTTACGATGATGGTGTTACATTTATATGTGTTCATTTGCAAAGTATTATCATGACTGTGTTACATTTGTGTGTGTTCATGTTTAATGTATGACGATGAATGTGTTACATTTGTATATGTCCATCTTTTAATGTATTATGATGACTGTGTTACATTTGTATGACTGTGTTAAATTTGTATGTGTTCCTGTTGGAATGTATTATGATGACTGTGTTACATTTGTATTTCTCCATGTTGTAATTTATTATGATGAATGTGTTACATTTGTATATGTTCATAATGTGTTATGATGATGGTGTTACGTTTGTATGTGTTCATTTGCAATGTATTATCATGACTGTTTTACATTTGTGTGTGTTCATGTTTAATGTATTAAGATGAATGTGTTACATTTGTATATGTCCATCTTGTAATGTATTATGATGACGGTGTTACATTTGTATGACTTTGTTACATTTGTATGTGTTCCTGTTGGAATGTATTATGATGACTGTGTTACATCTGTATGTTTCCAAATTGTAATGTATTACGATGAGTGTGTTACATTTGTATATGTTCATGTTGTAATGTGTTATGATGACTGTGTTACATGTGTATGTAATTTACTAGGATGACTGTGTTATATTTGTGTATGTTCATGTTATAATTTATTATGATGACTGTGTCACATTTGTATATGGTCATGTTGTAATGTATTATGATGGCTGTGTTACATTTGTGTTTGTTTATGTTGTAATGTATTGAAATGACTGTGGTACATTTGTATGTAATGTGTTAGGATGACTGTGTTATATTTGTGTATGTTTATGTTGTAATGTATTATAGTGAGTGTGCTACATTTGTATATGTTCATGTTGTAATGCATTATGATGACTGTTGCATTTGTGTGTTCATGTTGTCATGTATTATGATGACTGTGTTACATCTGTATGTTTCCAAGTTGTAATGTATTACAATGACTGTGTTACATTTGTATATGTTCATGTTGCAATGTATTATGATGACTGTGTTACATGTGTATGCGTCCATGTTGTAATGTATTATGATGACTGTGTTACATTTGTATATGCTCATGTTGTAATGTATTGTGATGACTGTGTTACACTTGTATATGTTCATGTTGTAATGTATTATGATGACTGTGTTACATTGGTATATGTTCATGTTGTAATGTATTATGATGACTGTGTTACATTTGTGTATGTTCGTGTTGTAAGGTATTATGATGACTGTTGCATTTGTGTGTTCATGTTGTCATGTATTATGATGACTGTGTTACATCTGTATGTTTCCAAGTTGTAATGTATTATGATGACTGTGTTACATTTGTATATGTTCATGTTGCAATGTATTATGATGACTGTGTTACATGTGTATGTGTCCATGTTGTAATGTATTATGATGACTGTGTTACATTTGTATATGTTCATGTTGTAATGTATTGTGATGACTGTGTTACACTTGTATATGTTCATGTTGTAATGTATTATGATGACTGTGTTACATTGGTATATGTTCATGTTGTAATGTATTATGAAGACTGTGTTGCATTTGTATGTGTTCATGTTGTAATGTATTATGATCTTGTTACATTTATATAGGTTCATATTGTAATGTATTATGATGATTTTTGCATTTGTGAGTTCATGTTGTAATGTATTATTATGACTTTGTTACGTCTGTATGTTTCCAAGTTGTAATGCATTACGATGACTGTTACATTTGTATGTAATGTATTAGGATGACTATGTTATATTTGTGCATGTTCATGTTGTAATGTATTATGATGACTGTGTTACATTTGTGTGTTTTCCTGTTGTAATGTATTAAGATGACTGTGTTACATTTGTATATGTTCATTTTGTACTATATTACGATGACTGTGTTACATTTATATATGTTTATATTGTAATGTATGATGATGACTGTGTTACCTTTGTGTATGTTCATGTTGTTCTATATTATGATGACTGTGTTGCATTTGTATGTTTTCATTTTACAATGCATTATGATGACCATGTTACATTTATATATGTTCATGTTGTAATGTATTATGATGACTGTGTTTCATTTGTATGTGTTCATGTTGTAATGTATTATGATGACTGTGTTACATTTGTATGTAATGTATTCTAATGACTGTGTTATATTTGTGTATGTTTATGTTGTATCTATTATGATTACTGTTACATTTGTGTATGTTCAAGTTGTACTATATTATGATAACTGTGTTGCATTTGTATGTGTTCATGTTGTGATGTATTATGATGACCGTATTAAATTTATATACTTTCATGTTGTAATGTATTATGATGACTGTGTTACAATTATTTATTGTATTTATTTATTTATTTTTTTACATTTGTTGACCGGGCTAGTCTAACTGGATATTTGTCCATTTTCAGTAGAGGCCTGGGGAGAAAAGATCCAACATACATAGAAAAAGAAGGAGTGATAAGCTCCAAGACAGATATAATAAAACAATATAAAAGGTTACAACAGTCAAACTTAACATCTGTTCTAAATATAAAGTACAGTACACATAGTAAGCATAACTCAAATAGTACATGGTAAATATACAAAAAGATGTTACTATTTACATATATACATATATTTTAGTTGTCATATCATAGTATTTGGTTTGTTAAGGGTAAGTCTGTACAGGTGAGGAGTCTGCATTTAGAGTGAGGGGAGAAAAAGTTAGTCAGGGTTAGTACAGGGGCATAACCAGTGGGTATGGAGGAGAAGTTTTAGCTTCTGTTTAAAAAGTATTAATAAGGCCAGAGAAATGAGTTCAGTGGTTAAAAGGTTCCAGTGCTTTCCCACAGCATTAGAGAAGATGGAGTCTCCTGCCAAGTTGTTAGTTTTGCAAGTATTGATAAGTGTTTTGGTTGAGGAGCGTAAGCTCCTGAGATTGTTGTAGGGGGTAATAATGCTAGTGAGTATTGGAGTGTTGGTGGGTTGGTACAGGGTTTTATGGGCTATAGTAAACTGGTGAAACAGAATTTGGTTAGGAAGTTCAAGCCATCCCAGTTGCTTTAGGTTAAGACAATAATGTGTTCTAAAAAGAGAGGCAGTTACAAATCTTGCAATATTATTGTAGGAGACTGCCAGTTTATTTAGGTTGCTCTTAGAAAGGTTAGTATAGATAGGAGAAGCATAAAGTAGAGTGGAGATTAAGTGAGTTCTGGCTATAGTGATCCTGGCCACTGGAGTAAGAAAGGGTTTAATTCTATAGAGGGATCCTAATTTTTGTTGATTGTTTTAACTGTGCTGTTTATATGAATGTCAAAGTTGAGGTTGCTGTCTATTGTTATACCTAGAAGTTTGGTGGTAGGTTCAGGAGATATGAAAGTGCCATTATTAGATGTGAGAGAGACATTTATTAGGGTGGACTTTTGGGTTGGTGTGAACAGTAAAAGTTTAGTTATTTTGGTATTTAGGAGGAGGCAGCAGTTTAAAAACCATTGTTCTACAGTATTGAATGCATTTTGGGTAAGGGACTGTAGTTCAGTTGGAGAAGTGGCTGAACAGATAATTGTAGAGTCGTCGGCGTATTGAATGCAGGTGGTTTGAGGAATTGCAGACTGAAGTTCATTGATAAAGTTTGAAAATAGTAGTGGGCCTAATATAGAGCCCCGAGGAACACCAAGAGAAATGGGGAGAAGGCTAGATAGCTTATTGTCCCATAGCACAGCTTGCTGTCTATTGTCTAAGTAAGATTTGAACCAATTTATCACAAAGGGATCAAGAGAAAAGGATTTTAGAATATTTATGAGGAGCTGATGATTGACCATATCAAAAGCTTTGGATAAATCAATAAAGACTTCAGAGGAAAGAGTATTGTTGTTCCAGTTTTTGTTAATGCAGTCTGTGAAGGATAGGAGGGCAGTGGTGGTACTGTGGAATGGTCTAAATCCATGTTGACAGTTGGAAAGTAAGTTATTTTGGAGTAGATGGTTAAGTAGTTGCTTATGTATGCATTTCTCAATTATTTTTGCTAGAGGAGATAGTAGGGCTATAGGACGGTAGTTAGAAAAGTCATAGGAGTTCCCACCTTTATGTAGTGGGATGGCATAAGAAATTTTCCAGATAGGTGGAATGGTACCTTCAATTATGGTATGGTTAATAAAAATGGAGATGGGACAGGCTAATGCTTTAGCCCCTTTTTGGAGGTATTCTGCTGGGAGTTGGTCGGCTGAGGGGGTGGTAGGTTTTAGTTTTTGGAGAAGGGAGCAGATAAAGGAAGTAGAGACTGGTTGTAACTGAAAAGGTGGAAGTGGGTTTTTCATGGTTGTAGGCAATTTTGAAGTATCTGGAGAAAGTTGACTAGCAAGAGTTTGGATGGCTTGTGTGAAGAAGAAGTTAAAGGCATTAGCAGTATGGGTGGGATTTTTATGGCTAGTGCCTTGTGGGTTAGGTGTGCTACATTGTCCTGGGTATAGTAGTTTGTTGATGCTATTCCAAAACTTTTGTGGTATTTTTTGGTAAGTTTGCTGTATCTGGTAATAATAGTCTTTTTTGTCTAAGATGATGGCTTTTTTGTCAGATTTCTTAGTTGTCTAAAGGTTTGGTGATCTGTAGGATCCTTAGTATTATGCCATTTGGCCCAGGATTTGTTTCCCTGATGGATTTTTTTGTCTAGTGGTGTTTGAGAGCCAGGGGGCATGCTTAGTTTTATTTCTAACAGTGTGTGTTGGGGCATAGTGGTCAAGGATGTCTAAGAAAGAGGAATTAAAGTATTTTACAGCTTCATTAAGTGGAAGTGATTTAAGTGGAGAACAATTACAGTGTCTAAGTTTTGTGAGTAGGAATTATGATGTTTGGGCCAGGGTTGGGATGGATGTCCCCATCTAGTAAGGAGTGGAGGTATGTTTTATTAAAGGGGTAATGAGGTTTGTAGTAATAGTCAAGAAACATTCTAATATTTAGAATGATATACCTAATGTGTGCTAGTCTATGAAATTTGGCTTGTAGCTAGCAGGGTTTATATGTGGTGTTTATGACATTTTGAGAGGTAGGGAGTGTAGGTGTTAAAGTTTGTTTGGAGGATAAGGATATGGAGACATTTAATGTTTGTTTGTAGGAGGTAAGCAGATAAGCAATGATAAGTGGAGGGAAGAGTGTTAATATGAGTAGTATTTGTATTTGGAGTGGGGTGGTTAAAATTGCGATTGTATTAGATGATACATTGGATGAAGAATGGAGACAAAGAAGTATAGGCAGGTTAGAAGATATGTTAGTCAGTGAGGTGATGTAAGTGGGAGGGATGGGAGGTAGCGTAATAAATGGTAATGTGTTATGATTAATGAGGGTTGGGAGTGGTAATTAGATCATCTGCTGGATTGGTTCTGATTTGAAGGGTGAGTGGTTTTAGAGAAAGAAATGTAGGACCACTGGAGGTCGTTGGGAATTGGGGGCAGGGTAGGGGAGCGGAGTGAGCCCGCAGGGCGAACAGAGTGGGTAGAGACCAGTGTGTGAAACAGCAAAGGAGAAAAAAATCAATGGATTGCTGACTGATAGGGTAAGTTAGGTTGCAGTAGTTGAAGGAGAGACGAGAAGTGTAATGAAAGGAATTACAAAGAGGGTAAAGGGAGAATACATTTGTATATATTCATGGGTTAATGGATTATGATGACTGTGTTACATTTGTATATATTCATGGGTTAATGGATTATGATGACTGTGTTACAATTGTATGTATTCATAGGTTAATGTATTTTGATGACTGTGTTACACTTGTATGTAATGTATTATGATGAGTGTGTTACATCTATGTATGTTCATGTTGTAATGTATTATGAGAAATGTTTTACATTTGTATTTCTCCATGTTGTAATGTAATATGGTGACTGTGTTACATTTCTGTATGTTGACGTTGTAATGTATTATGATGACTGTGTTACATCTGTATGTTTCCAAATTGTAATGTATTATGATGACTGTGTTACATTTGTATATGTTCATGTTGTAATGTATTATGTTGTCAGTGTTATATTGGTATATGTTCATATTGTAATGTTTTATGATTGTGTTACATTGGTATATGTTCATGGTTTAAAGTATTATGATGACTGTGTTACATTTGTATAAATTCATGGGTTAATGTATTATGATGACTGTGTTACATCTGTGTATGTTCATGTTGCAATGTATTATGATGACTGTGTTACATCTGTATGTTTCCAAATTGTAATGTATTACGATGACTGTGTTACATTTGTATATGTTCATGTTGTAATGTATTATGATGACTGTGTTACATTTGTATGTAATGTACTAGGATGACTGTGTTATATTTGTGTATGTTCATGCTGAAATGTATTATGATGACTGTGTCACATTTGTATATGGTCATGTTGTAATGTATTATGATGGCTGTGTTACATTTATATATGTTCATGTTGTAATGTATTATGATGACTGTTGCATTTGTGTGTTCATGTTGTCATGTATTATGATGACTGTGTTACATCTGCATGTAATGTATTAGGATGACTGTGTTATATTTGCGTATATTCATGTTGAAATGTATTATGATGACTGTGTTACATTTGAATATGGTCATGTTGTAATTCATTATGATGACTGTGTTACATTTGTGTATGTTCATGTTGTAATGTGTTACAATGATGGTGTTACATTTGTATGTGTTCATGTTGCAATGTATTATGATGATTGCATTACGTTTGTGTGTGTTCATGTTGTAATGCATTATGATGACTGTGTTACATTTGTATATGTTCATGTTGTACATTATTACGACAGTGTTACATTTATAAATGTTCATGTTGTAATGTATTATGATGACTGTTTTACATTTATGTATGTTCATGTTATGTGTTAAGATGACTGTTACATTTGTGTATGTTCATGTTGTAATGTATAATGATGACTGCGTTATATTTCTATATATTCATTTTGTACTATATTACGACGACTGTGTTGCATTTGTATGTGTTCATGTTGCAATGTATTATGATTATGTTACATTTATATATGTCATGTTGTAATGTATTAAGATGACTGTGTTACATTGGTATATGTTCATGTTGTGATGTATTATGATGACTATGTTACATTGGTATATGTTCATGTTATAATGCATTATGATGACTGTTTTACATTTGTAGATGTTCATGTTATAATGTATTATGATGACTGTGTTACATTTGCATGTTCACGTAATATATTATGATGACTGTGTTACATTTGTGTGTTCACTTTGTAATGTATTATGATGACTGTTTTACAGAGGTATAAGTTAATGTTGTAATGTATTTTGACGACTGTATTACATTTGTATATGTTCATGGTGTAATGTATCATGAGCGTGTTACATTGGTTAATGTTTATGTTGTAATGTACTATGATGACTGTGTATGTTCATGTTGTAATGTATTATGATAACTGTGTTACATTTGTATATGTTCATGTTGTACTATATTACAATGAATGTGTTACATTTCTATATTTTCATGTGGTAATGTATTATGATGACTATGTTACATTTGTGCATGTTCACGTTGTAATGTATTATGATGACTGTGTTATATTTCTATATGTTCATGTTGTACTATATTGCAACTGTGTTGCATTTGTATGTGTTCATGCTGCAATGTATTATGATCATGTTAGATTTATATATGTTCATGTTGTAATGTATTATGATGAGTGTGTTACATTTGTATATATTCATGTTGTAATGTATTAAGATGACTGTGTCACATTTGTATATGGTCATGTTGTAATGTATTATGATGGCTGTGTTACATTTGTGTTTGTTCATGTTGTAATCTATTAAAATGACTGTGGTACATTTGCATGTAATGTATTAGGATGACTGTGTTATATTTGTGTATGTTTATGTTGTAACGTATTATGATTAGTGTGTTACATTTGTATATGTTCATGTTGTAATGTATTATGATGACTGTTGCATTTGTGTGTTCATGTTGTCATGTATTATGATGACTCTGTTACATCTGTATGTTTCCAAGTTGTAATGTATTACGATGACTGTGCTACATTTGTATATGTTCATGTTGCGATGTATTATGATGACTGTGTTACATGTGTATGTGTCCATGTTTTAATGTATTATGATGATGTGCTGCATTTGTATATGTTCATGCTGTAATGTATTGTGATGACTGTGTTACACTTGTATATGTTCATGTTGTAATGTATTATGATGACTGTGTTACATTGGTATATGTTCATGTTGCATTGTATTATGATGACTGTGTTACATTTGTGTATGTTCATGTTGTAATGTATATGATGACTGTGTTACATTTGTTTATGTTCATGTTGTAATGTTGTAATGTATTATTATGACTGTTACATTTGTGTGTTCATGTTGCAATGTATTATGATGACTGTGTTACATATGTATGTTTCCATGTTGTAATGTATTATGATGACTTTGCTGCATTTGTATATGTTCATGTTGTAATGTATTATGATGACTGTGTTACATTTGTATGCAATGTATTAGGATGACTGTGTTATATTTGCGTATGTTCATGTTGAAATGTATTATGATGACTGTGTTACATTTGAATATGGTCATGTTGTAATATATAGTGCAAGCCACTATTAGTCACGCAAACAATATGTTATTAGATATGCTGAAAGGTGATATCTTGGATCAAGAATTGTTTGACTATCTCTTTGTTAAGAATCCACTTGTACCAACAATACATGGGTTACCTAAGATTCACAAAGACTCTATTGATCCACCAATGAGACCCATAGTGTCTGGTCAGGGTTGGATCACTGAAAACCTTTCTGTCTATGTTGAGAAACATTTGCGACCTATATTGAATAAGAACAAAGTTGTACTGAAAGATTCCAAACAGTTTTTAACAGATTTGTATGACTGTTTAGGTGGCATTTGTAACGTTGATAACTTGATTTTTGTAACGTTTGATATCAAGTCCTTGTTTACTGTGTTACCAAATAACATAGGCCTGATTTATATCACTGAGTATCTACTCTTACATAGCGATTATACATCAGTTAAAGTAGACCTCATTGTACATTTCCTTGAACTTATTTTGAATAACAATCTTTTCACCTTTGACAACAAGTTTTACCAACAGCGAGGTGTGAGCCATGGGCACACCTTGTGCCAACAGCTATGCAAACATGTTTTTGGCATTTTGGGAATTTGAGAGTCTCTTTAATCTAGAAATGTTTAAACAACATGTAACTTTTTACAGACGTTTCGTGGATGATGTTTTTGTTTTATGGAGAGGCAGTGTTGATGATTTGTTTGTGTTCCATACTACATTGAACAACCTCACTGGCTATTTAACCTTCTGTATGAACCACTCTAGAGAGAAGATAGAATTTCTTGACTTGTATATAGAAAAGTTAGCATGTGGTTTGATTAATACAGGTGTCTATAGGAAGCCTTGCTATTTTAATACTCTATCACAGCGTGATAGTATGCACCCACAGCATATTTTTAAGAATACCATTAGAGGCCAGGGGATGAGAACCTCTAGGCTAAATGCCACAGAAGAAGGCTTCCTAATGGAAGTGAGTGACCTCAAGATAAGGCTAGAAGAACGGGGCTATAGCTCACAAGAGATTGAGTCCAACCTCTTAGATGTTAATAAACTTAGACTGAACAGAGCAGCCCCTTATTTTGGACCAGTTATTACTGGTGGATCCATTACAACAGACAATGGTAGAGATGATAGATCAACTCATGTAAGGGTTTCTTTACCATATAGTACTGATTGTCCAGCAATCAAGAATATTATTATGAAACACTGGCCTATACTCTGTACTGATGATACCATCGGTAAACTTGTGGGGACTAAACCCTCTTTTTTATATAGGAATAAATTAAATTTAAGGAGAATGCTATGCTATTCAAAAAGGGATGAATGGTCAATGCCTCTTGAATACACAAAACCATGTGGACGCTGTAATTATTGTAATTCTCTTGACCCCAGTCCATTTTTTGAACATCCTGACATGCACACTAACTTTAGCATACGTGCTGTAGCTACCTGTGATACTACTCATATAGTTTATTTGGCAGTGTGCCAAATATGTGATGCATTTTATGTTGGCAAAACCAATCGACGTTTTAAAGACAGAATAAGAGAACATCTTTACCACATTAGGAAGGCTTCACCTCACAATGCCTTAGCTAAGCACATAGCCCAAGCAGGTCCTGAACATTATTTCTTATTTAGAGCTCTTGAGAATATTAAACCCAGTATACGAGGAGGTGACATCAGGAACCATACTGAGAGCAAGGAGAGTATGTGGATAGTTAGATTGAGAGCAGATAGGGGCTCAGGTCTCAATGAGAGAGCTTCCATTAAACCTATGTTAAACAAACGGAGGAATGTTTGTAGATTTTATAATAAATGATGGAACATATATGTTTTTACCCCTTGAAACATATTTCTTTTGACATATATACATATTTATTAGAGCATCTTGAGTGTTCATTAAGAGTTTTTATATGTTTTTTATATTTACTTTGTCATTTTATACACCTCAGCATGTTTATATGTGCATATATTTTTAAGCTTAGATTAACTCATGAATATGTAAACAAGAAGCAGCTTTTGATAGGCCAGTAGGAGATGTTTTAACTGTATAAATGTAGCCTATGTACTTGAAGGTCTTTGTTACATGATCTGATGAAGCTCAAATGAATGAGTGAAAGCGCTTATCTGACCTGCAGTGGAATTAAAGTTGGATTTTAACCTGAGGATTTTGCCTTTCATTTGGATTTTAACCTGAGGATTTTGCCTTTCATCTATATGTGTGACTCTGCATCAGCCTAGTTGCTCCTTTTGGTTTCATCAGTAATATATTATGATGACTGTGTTACAATTGTGTTTGTTCATGTTGCAATGTATTAAAATGACTGTGGTACATTTGTATGTAGTGTATTAGGATGACTGTTATATTTGTGTATGTTCATGTTGTAATGTATTATGATGACTGTGTTACATTTGTGTATGTTCTTGTTGTAATGTGTTACAATGATGGTGTTACATTTGTATGTGTTCATGTTGTAATGTATTATGATGATTGCATTACATTTGTGTGTGTTCATGTTGTAATGCATTACAATGACTGTGTTACATTTGTATATGTTCATGTACATTATTACAACAGTGTTACATTTATAAATGTTCATGTTGTAATGTATTATGATGACTGTTTTACATTTGTGTATGTTCATGTTGTTATGTGTTAAGATGACTGTTATATTCGTGTATGTTCATGTTGTAATGTATTATGATGACTGCGTTATATTTCTATATGTTCATGTTGTACTATATTACGACAACTGTGTTGCATTTGTATGTGTTTATGTTGCAATGTATTATGATTGTGTGACATTTATATATATCATGTTGCATTGTATTAAGATGACTGTTTTGCATTTGTATATGTTCATGTTGTAATGTATTATGTCTATGTTACATGTGTATATGTCCATGTTGTAATGTATTATGATGACTGTGTTACATTGGTATATGTTCATGTAATGTATTATGATGACTGTGTTACATTGGTATATGTTCATGTTGTAATGTATTATGATGACTGTGTTACATTTGTAGATGTTAATGTGGAATGTATTATGATGACTGTGCTACACTGGTATATGTTCATGTTATAATGTATTATGATGACTGTGTTACATTTGCCTGTTCACGTTGTAATATATTATGATGATTGTGTTACATTTGTATATGTTCATGTTGTACTATATTATGACAAATGTGTTACATTTATATATGTTCATGTGGTAATGTATTATGATGAATATGTTACATTTGTGCATGTTCATGTTGTAATGTATTGTGATGACTGTGTTATATTTCTATATGTTCATGTTGTACCATATTACGACTGTGTTGCATTTGTATGTGTACATGTTTCAATGTATTATGATTGTGTTACATTTATATACATTCATGTTGTAATGTATTATGATGACTGTTGTATTTGTGTGTTCATTTTGTAATGTATTATGATGACTTTGTTACTTCTGTCTGTTTCCAAGTTGAAATGTATTATGATGACTGTGTTACCTTTATATATGTTCATGTTGTAATGTATTATCATGACTGTGTTACATTTGTATATGTTTATATTGTAATGTATTACAGTGACCGTGTTACTTTTAAATATGTTGATGTTGTACTGTATTATGATGACTGTGTTACATTTGTGTATGTTTATGTTGTAATATATTATGATGACTGTTGCATTTGTGGGTTCATGCTGTAATGTATTATGATGACTGTGTTGCATCTGTATGTTTCCAAGTTGTAGTGTATTATGATGACTGTTGCATTTGTGGGGTCATGCTGTAATGTATTATGATGACTGTGTTGCATCTGTATGTTTCCAAGTTGCAATGTATTATGATGACTGTGTTACATTTGTATATGTTCGTGTTGTAATATATTATGATGACTGTGCTACATGTGTATGTGTCTATGTTGTAATGTATTATGATGACTGTGTTGCATTTGTATATGTTCATGTTGTATTATGATGAATGTGTTACATTTGTGTATTTTCATGTTGGAATGTATTATGATGACTGTGTTACATTTGTGTATGTATATGTTGTAATGTATTAAGATGACTGTGTTACATCTGTCTGTTTCCAAGGTGTAATGTATTATGATGACTGTGTTACATTTGTGTATGTTCATCTTGTAATGTTTTATGATGACTGTTACATTTGTGTGTTCATGTTGTAATGCATTATGATGACTGTTTTACATTTGTATGTTTCCAAGTTGTAATGTATTATGATGACTGTGTTACATTTGTTTGTGTTCATGTTGGAATGTATCATGATGACTGTGTTACATTTGTATTTCTCCATGTTGTAATTTATTATGATGAATGTGTTACATTTGTATATGTTCATGTTGTAATGTGTTACGATGATGGTGTTACATTTGTATGTGTCCATTTGCAATGTATTACAATGACTGTGTTACATTTGTGTGTGTTCATGTTTAATGTATTAAGATGAATGTGCTACATTTGTATATGTCCATCTTGTAATGTATTATGACGACTGTGTTACATTTGTATGACTGTGTTACATTTGTATGTGTTCCTGTTGGAATGCATTATGATGACTGTGTTACATTTTTATTTCTCCACGTTGTAATTTATGATGAATGTGTTACATTTGTATATGTTCACGTACATTATTACGACAGTGTTACATTTATAAATGTTCATGTTGTAAGGTATTATGATGACTGTTTTACATTTGTGTATGTTCATGCTGTTATGTGTTAAGATGACTGTTACATCTGTGTATGTTCATGTAATGTATTATGATGCCTGCGTTATATTTCTATATGTTCATGTTGTACTATATTACAACTGTGTTGCATTTGTATGTGTTTATGTTGCAATGTATTATGATTGTGTGACATTTATATATATCATGTTGCATTGTATTAAGATGACTGTTTTGCATTTGTATATGTTCATGTTGTAATGTATTATGTCTATGTTACATGTGTATATGTCCATGTTGTAATGTATTATGATGACTGTGTTAAATCTGTATGTTTCGAAGTTGTAATGTAGTATGATGACTGTGTTGCATTTGTATATGTTCATTTTGTAATGTATTATGATGACTGTGTTACATTGGTATATGTTCATGCAATGTATTATGATGATTGTGTTACATTGGTATATGTTCATGCTGTAATGTATTATGATGACTGTGTATACTGTAATGTATTATGATGACTGTGTTACATTTGTGCATGTTGTGTTTGTTCATGTTGTACTATGTTTTGATGACTGTGTTACATTTGTATGTGTTCTTTTTGCAATGTATAATGTTGAGTGTGTTACATTTGTGTATGTTGATGTGATGTATTATGATGACTGTTGCATTTGTGTCTTCATGCTGTAATGTATTGATGTTGTTGTAGATGTTAATGTGGAATGTATTATGATGACTGTGCTACACTGGTATATGTTCATGTTATAATGTATTATGATGACTGTGTTACATTTGCCTGTTCATGTTGTAATATATTATGATGACTGTGTTACATTTGTATATGTTCATGTTGTACTATATTATGACGAATGTGTTACATTTATATATGTTCATGTGGTAATGTATTATGATGAATATGTTACATTTTTGCATGTTCATGTTGTAATGTATTGTGATGACTGTGTTATATTTCTATATGTTCATGTTGTACCATATTACGACTGTGTTGCATTTGTATGTGTACATGTTTCAATGTATTATGATTGTGTTACATTTATATACATTCATGTTGTAATGTATTATGATGACTGTTGTATTTGTGTGTTCATGTTGTAATGTATTATGATGACTTTGTTACTTCTGTATGTTTCCAAGTTGGAATGTATTATGATGACTGTGTTACCTTTATATATGTTCATGTTGTAATGTATTATCATGACTGTGTTACATTTGTATATGTTTATGTTGTAATGTATTACAGTGACCGTGTTACTTTTAAATATGTTGATGTTGTAATGTATTATGATGACTGTGTTACATTTGTGTATGTTTATGTTGTAATATATTATGATGACTGTTGCATTTGTGGGTTCATGCTGTAATGTATTATGATGACTGTGTTGCATCTGTATGTTTCCAAGTTGTAGTGTATTATGATGACTGTTGGATTTGTGGGTTCATGCTGTAATGTATTATGATGACTGTGTTGCATCTGTATGTTTCCAAGTTGCAATGTATTATGATGACTGTGTTACATTTGTATATGTTCGTGTTGTAATATATTATGATGACTGTGCTACATGTGTATGTGTCTATGTTGTAATGTATTATGATGACTGTGTTGCATTTGTATAAGTTCATGTTTTAATGTTATGTGATGACTGTGTTACATTTATATATGTTCGTGTTTTAATGTATTATGATGACTGTGTTACATTTGTATATGTTCATGTTGTATTATGATGATTGTGTTACATTTGTGTATTTTCATATTGGAATGTATTATGATGACTGTGTTACATTTGTGTATGTATATGTTGTAATGTATTAAGATGACTGTGTTACATCTGTCTGTTTCCAAGGTGTAATGTATTATGATGACTGTGTTACATTTGTGTATGTTCATGTTGTAATGTTTTACGATGACTGGTACATTTGTGTGTTCATGTTGTAATGCATTATGATGACTGTTTTACATTTGTATGTTTCCAAGTTGTAATGTATTATGATGACTGTGTTACATTTCTTTGTGTTCACGTTGGAATGTATTATGATGACTGTGTTACATTTGTATTTCTCCATGTTGTAATTTATTATGATGAATGTGTTACATTTGTATATGTTCATGTTGTAATGTGTTACGATGATGGTGTTACATTTGTATGTGTCCATTTGCAATGTATTATAATGACTGTGTTACATTTGTGTGTGTTCATTTTATTTTATTTATTTTATTTTATTTTATTTAACATTTGTTGACCGGGAATGTCCGACTAGGTTCCATAGAGCCTGTTTTCAGCGGAGGCCCGGGGAGAAATGCTCCAGATGCATGTCTTTGGAATGTGGGAGGAAACCGGAGGAAACCCACGCGAACACAGGGAGAACATGCAAACTCCACACAGAAGGCACCCCAGCCGAGAATCGAACCAGAGAACCTCTTGCTGTGAGGTGACAATGTTAACCACTTTACCACTGTGCCGCCCATGTTTAATGTATTAAGATGAATGTGCTACATTTGTATATGTCCATCTTGTAATGTATTATGATGACTGTGTTACATTTGTATGACTGTGTTACATTTGTATGTGTTCCTGTTGGAATGTATTATGATGACTGTGTTACATTTTTATTTCTCCACGTTCTAATTTATGATGAATGTGTTACATTTGTATATGTTCATGTACATTATTACGACAGTGTTACATTTATAAATGTTCATGTTGTAATGTATTATGATGACTGTTTTACATTTGTGTATGTTCATGTTGTTATGTGTTAAGATGACTGTTACATTTGTGTATGTTCATGTTGTAATGTATTATGATGACTGCATTATATTTCTATATGTTCATGTTGTACTATATTATGACAACTGTGTTGCATTTGTATGTTTTTATGTTGCAATGTATTATGATTGTGTGACATTTATATATATCATGTTGCATTGTATTAAGATGACTGTTTTGCATTTGTATATGTTCATGTTGTAATGTATTATGTCTATGTTACATGTGTATATGTCCATGTTGTAATGTATTATGATGACTGTGTTAAATCTGTATGTTTCAAAGTTGTAATGTAGTATGATGACTGTGTTGCATTTGTATATGTTCATTTTGTAATGTATTATGATGACTGTGTTACATTGGTATATGTTCATGTTGTAATGTATTATGATGACTGTGTTACATTTGTAGATGTTAATGTGGAATGTATTATGATGACTGTGCTACACTGGTATATGTTCATGTTATAATGTATTATGATGACTGTGTTACATTTGCCTGTTCACGTTGTAATATATTATGATGACTGTGTTACATTTGTATATGTTCATGTTGTACTATATTATGACGAATGTGTTACATTTATATATGTTCATGTGGTAATGTATTATGATGAATATGTTACATTTTTGCATGTTCATGTTGTAATGTATTGTGATGACTGTGTTATATTTCTATATGTTCATGTTGTACCATATTACGACTGTGTTGCATTTGTATGTGTACATGTTTCAATGTATTATGATTGTGTTACATTTATATACATTCATGTTGTAATGTATTATGATGACTCTTGTATTTGTGTGTTCATGTTGTAATGTATTATGATGACTTTGTTACTTCTGTATGTTTCCAAGTTGAAATGTATTATGATGACTGTGTTACCTTTATATATGTTCATGTTGTAATGTATTATCATGACTGTGTTACATTTGTATATGTTTATGTTGTAATGTATTACAGTGACCGTGTTACTTTTAAATATGTTGATGTTGTACTGTATTATGATGACTGTGTTACATTTGTGTATGTTTATGTTGTAATATATTATGATGACTGTTGCATTTGTGGGTTCATGCTGTAATGTATTATGATGACTGTGTTGCATCTGTATGTTTCCAAGTTGTAGTGTATTATGATGACTGTTGGATTTGTGGGTTCATGCTGTAATGTATTATGATGACTGTGTTGCATCTGTATGTTTCCAAGTTGCAATGTATTATGATGACTGTGTTACATTTGTATATGTTCGTGTTGTAATATATTATGATGACTGTGCTACATGTGTATGTGTCTATGTTGTAATGTATTATGATGACTGTGTTGCATTTGTATAAGTTCATGTTTTAATGTTATGTGATGACTGCGTTACATTTGTATATGTTCATGTTTTAATGTATTATGATGACTGTGTTACATTTGTATATGTTCATGTTGTATTATGATGATTGTGTTACATTTGTGTATTTTCATGTTGGAATGTATTATGATGACTGTGTTACATTTGTGTATGTATATGTTGTAATGTATTAAGATGACTGTGTTACATCTGTCTGTTTCCAAGGTGTAATGTATTATGATGACTGTGTTACATTTGTGTATGTTCATGTTGTAATGTTTTATGATGACTGTTACATTTGTGTGTTCATGTTGTAATGCATTATGATGACTGGTTTACATTTGTATGTTTCCAAGTTGTAATGTATTATGATGACTGTGTTACATTTGTTTGTGTTCATGTTGGAATGTATTATGATGACTGTGTTACATTTGTATTTCTCCATGTTGTAATTTATTATGATGAATGAGTTACATTTGTATATGTTCATGTTGTAATGTGTTACGATGATGGTGTTACATTTGTATGTGTCTATTTACAATGTATTATCATGACTGTGTTACATTTGTGTGTGTTCATGTTTAATGTATTAAGATGAATATGCTACATTTGTATATGTCCATCTTGTAATGTATTATGATGACTGTGTTACATTTGTATGACTGTGTTACATTTGTATGTGTTCCTGTTGGAATGTATTATGATGACTGTGTTACATTTTTATTACTCCACGTTGTAATTTATGATGAATGTGTTACATTTGTATATGTTCATGTTGTAATGTGTTACGATGATGGTGTTACATTTGTATGCGTTCATTTGCAATGTATTATCATGACTGTGTTACATTTGTATATGTTCATGTTGTACTATATTACGATGAATGTGTTACAGTTATATATGTTCATGTTGTAATGTATTATGATGACTATGTTACATTTGTGCATGTTCATGTTGTAATATATTATGATGACTGTGTTATATTTCTGTATGCTCATGTACTATATTATGACTGTGTTGCTTTTGTATGTGTTCATGCAGCAATGCATTATCATCATGTTAGATTTATATATGTTCATGTTGTAATGTATTATGATGAGTGCGTTACATTTGTATATGTTCATGTTGTAATGTATTAAGATGACTGGGTTACATTTGTGTATGTTCATGTTGTAATGTATTAAGATGACTGTGATACATTTGTATATGTTCATGTTGTACTATATTACGACTGTGTTGCATTTCTATGTGTACATGTTTCAATGTATTATGATCGTGTTACATTTATATACGTTCATGTTGTAATGTATTATGATGACTGTTGCATTTGTGTGTTCATGTTGTAATGTATTATGATGACTTTGTTACATCTGTATGTTTCCAAATTGAAATGTATTATGACGACTGTGTTACATTTATGTATGTTCATGTTGTAATGTATTATCATGACTGTGTTACATTTGTATATGTTTATGTTGCAATGTAGTATGGTGACCGTGTTACTTTTAAATATGTTGATGTTGTACTGTATTATGATGACTGTGTTACATTTGTATACGTTCATGTTGTAATGTATTATGATGATTGTTGCATTTGTGGGTTCATGCTGTAATGTATTATGATGACTGTGTTACATCTGTATGTTTCCAAGTTGTAATGTATTATGATGACTGTGATACATTTGTATATGTTCATGTTGTAATGTGATATCATGACTCTGTTACATTTGTATGTAATGTATTATGATGACTGTGTTATATTTCTATACGTTCATGTTGTACTATATTACGACTGTGTTGCATTTGTATGTGTTCATGTTTCAATGTATTATGATCATGTTACATTTATATACGTTCATGTTGTAATGTATTATGATGACTGCTGCATTTGTGTGTTCATGTTGTAATGTATTATGATGACTTTGTTACATCTGTATGTTTCCAAGTTGAAATGTATTATGGTGACCGTGTTACTTTTTAATATATTCATGTTGTACTGTATTATGATGACTGTGTTACATTTGTGTACGTTCATGTTGTAATGTATTATGATGACTGTTGCATTTGTGGGTTCATGCTGTACTGTATTATGAAGACTGTGTTACATCTGTATATTTCCAAGTTGTAATGTATTATGATGACTGTGTTACATTTGTATATGTTCGTGTTGTAATATATTATGATGACCGTGCTACATGTGTATGTGTCTATGCTGTAATGTATTATGATGATTGTGTTACATTTGTATAAGTTCACATTTTAGTGTATTGTGATGACTGTGTTACATTTGTATATGTTCATGTTTTAATGTATTATGATGACTGTGTTACATTTGTATATGTTCATGTTGCTATGTATTATGATGACTGTGTTACGTTTGTGTATTTTCATGTTGGAATGTATTATGATGACTGTGTTACATTTGTGCATGTATATGTTGTAATGTATTAAAATGACTGTGTTACATCTGTATGTTTCCAAGGTGCAATGTATTATGATGACTATGTTAAATTTGTGTATGTTCATGTTGTAATCTTTTATAATGACTGTTACATTTGTGTGTTTATGTTATAATGCATTATGATGACTGTTTTACATTTGTAAATCCACAAAGAGCGAAAAGTAGCACCGTTCCAGAAGGTTATTTGATAAAGCACGTACAAACACCAAAACATAAACGCTATTCACATCCGCGTTTTCGTCTGTGTAACATCCAGACTTCTTCAGATGACCAGTGAAAATAATGACTTACTTATATACTTCAACCAATTAACTCATTATAATTACTTATCAGAAATAGAATTACAAAATTCTCTTTCTTGTAATATTTTATTATGTCCCATCTAATGAATGAGTTAAGTAGTTTCTGTTAGAGTTGTATATGCGTGTACTAGTCAGCTTGTTTTAGTCCTTTAAATAAACATAGCACATGCAACACATAGTTCACAAAGTCAGTGTGCTAAACAGTCACAGCCCTTAAGGCCAATCAACATGCCAGACACACTTGTAATAGGTGACTCCATAGTCAGACACACTGACGTCCCGCTCACCAGACTGAACAAGGAAAGGTTCACAGTAAGCTTCCTGTCAGGATCTAGAATCCGCCACATAACACAAGCACTCAGGTCACTCCACAGCAAGTACAAATATGACTCAGTCATTGTACATGCCGGTGTGAACGACCTGAGACGTACCTCCCTGGACTACATGAAAAGAGACATAGAGGAGCTCTCTGATTATGTAGCCCAGGCCGGTATGACCCTGACCCTGAGCAGCACCTTACCCTCACAAAGAATGATGCCACAGTACAAAGACAAAATGATCAGTTTTAACAATTGGCTTAATTACTGGTGTCATTCTAAGGGGATCCAATGTTTGTCTGCTTGGGATGACATGCTCAACAAGCCACGCTGCTTCGCAAGGGATGGCTTGCACCTGTCACCCCTGGGCTTCCGGATATTGGCCAAGGCTCTTGCCACCCCCCATAGTGCCTTTTTTAGGCAAGGCTCAAATGACAAACCTACCTCCCTAGAAAACACAAGTGGAAAAAAACTAAGGGTAATGCTGCTCAATGCCAGAAGTCTAAACCTCAAGATGCACGCCCTCGAAGCCCTCCTCATTATGGAGAACATTGATGTCTGTGCAGTGACTGAAACCTGGTTCAAGGCTCCTGACAGCACCCCAGCACTATCAGGTTTTACCTCATATCATGCTTTCCGGCCCCAAAACTTGGACCGAACCACAAAAGGAGGGGGAGTATCCATATTCATCAAAGATACCCACACCTCCAGGTTAGTGGCAATGCATGAAGCATCAGAGACCATCCAGGTGCAACTAACCATAGGCAAAACTGCCTTACAGTTTGTAGCATGCTACAGACCACCCTCTCAAACTCAGGAACCCCACACAGCCTTGCTGAAGACACTGGAGAGTATGAATGTCTCATCAAATACCATCATATTGGGAGACTTCAACTACCCAAACATAGACTGGGAACATTACTCAAGCCCCAACACCCTAGCCCAAAGGTTCCTAGAATTCATAAACTCAAATGCGATGGAACAACTAGTCACCATTCCCACAAGAGGAGACAATATACTAGACCTGATCATCACAAACATGGAGACAAAATGCTCCACACCGGAAGTATATCCCTCATTGGTAAGATCAGACCATAAATTAATCTCACTGGAAATCCACATCCCGCCACCCCCTGCACAAAAGACCACAGTGAAGAACTTCTCAAAAGCCAACTTCACACTTCTTAAGACTGAAGTGGTATCCTTCAAGGTCCCTGGGCCAGTGGAAACCACAAACCACACTGCTGAATCCTTTACAAATGCCTTCTATGGGCACCTTCAAGAATGCATGGATCATGCAATCCCAAATAAAACCAAGACCCATTTCCCCAAAGGCAGGCGCCCGGTCTGGTGGACCCCAGCCATAAACAAACTTTACAACAGAAGGAGGAAGCTACTACATGACAGAGCAAAATCCCTAAAAGGGAAGGCATCTCTGATCAGTACTAGCAAAAAACTACGATCACTCATAAAATCATCCAAGGCCAACTTTGAGAGAAAAATCACAAAAGACACAAAAGACAATCACAAGGCCTTCTTTAGCTATGTTAGAAACCTGGGTGGAAACTCCCAGATATGCTCAGAGTTAGTCCAAAATGACACAAAATACACTGAACCCACTGACATTGCCAACATTCTGGCAGACAGGTTCAGTGCAAATTTCTCCTCCCCCTCCGCCCCAAAAGGAGAAATAACTATCCCAGCAGAGTGTAGCCTCCCTAACATCTCAGATGCCCAGGTGAGAGCCGCCCTCTCTAAAGCTAAAAACACAGCATCACTGGGACCAGACGGTGTCCTGGGCTGTGTGCTACATGAACTCCAAGAGGAACTAAACCCACACATAAGGCTGCTGTTTAATCTTAGCCTTACTACAGGATACTTACCCAAAGAGTGTCGTACGGCAACAGTGGTCCTACTTCACAAAGGCGGTGCTTCTACGGACCCTGGAAATTACTGCCCCATAAGCTTGACGAGCCTGGTCTGCAAAGCTATGAAGAGGATCATTATGGAACTCATAAACAAAGACATTGGTGACCTACAGACATTGGATCCTACCCAATTTGGCTTTGTCAAGGGCAGATCCTGCCTTTTGAACTTGGTCGACTTTTTTGAAACAGTCACTAAGGCCATTGATGAGGGTAAGACAGTTCACACAGCCTACCTTGACCTTGCAAAAGCCTTTGACACAATACCCCACTCGGGCATCATAGACAAACTCACCAGCTTAAATGTAAACCCATATGTCACGAGATGGGATGCAAACTGGCTCAAGGACAGAACCCACAGGGTCAGAGTTGCTGGAGTTATGTCAGACTCCAAGCCAGTCACAAGCGGTGTCCCACAGGGCTCAGTCCTGGGACTCCTCTTGTTCGGCATTTATTTTTCCGAGGTACAGGCAAACATAGGAGGATTGTTGCTGACAAAGTTCGCAGATGATTGCAAACTGGGCGCCATAATTGATACTCCAGTGGACACAAACATCCTCCAGAGAGGCCTCATAGAAATGGATAATTGGCACCAGAGCCATGGCCTTAAGCTGAACGCCAAAAAATGTATAGTCATACCCTTTGGGAAAAACAAGGTACCCACAAATTACCACATAGGTGGTAATCCATTAAGTACAGAAGAGGTAATCAGGGACCTAGGGACCCAGGTTGACAGTAACCTCTCATTTGACACTCACATTGCCAAAGTGGTTAGGAAGACCTTTTATATTGCCCACCTTATCATGAAGGGTTTCACATCTAGATCAAGAGAGGTCATTGTGCCCCTGTACTCTTCTCTTATCAGGCCAATGATTGAGTACAATGCCCCATTTGGGATGTATCTTACCCGACACCTGCAGCAGTTGGAAAGACCCTAAAAGTTCCTCACCAAGAGGATAAAGGGTCTTAAACATATGTCATATGCTGCCCGACTGAAAAAACTCCAGCTCTATTCAGTCGCATACCGCCTACTCAGAGGTGACCTGTGCCTGGCGTACAAGGCCATGTCCAATCTGGAATTAATGGACATGCTCCATCTCAGAAAATCCAAATCCATCAGAGCCACGAGAGCAAGAGACTTAAACCTCAACACAGAAATAAATAGGACGTGCTGGAGGGACAGATTCATAACCCAGAGGCTCCCTACACTCTGGAACAGAATCCCAATCCATGTTAGGCAGAGCCCCTCACTAACTCTATTCAAGAGAAATCTTGACGAGTGGATGGGAGATTGTAGGTTTACCCCGAGGGTCATCTCTGTGTCAATACTAGACAGAGGCACAGCAAACTAAACCCTAAATGGGAGTAGTATTCTCATCCTAAGGGGTGGTGAAAGCCACACACACTCTGGCTAGGCTTATAAATGCCCTAGGGCAGATAGCCTAGTACGAACCTATGAACCTATGAACCTATGAATTAAAATTAATAGAGAACAATTTATTTAAAGGACTAAAACAAGCTGACTAGTACACGCATATACAACTCTAACAAAAACTACTTAACTCATTCATTAGATGGAACATAATAAAATATTACAAGAAAGAGAATTTTGTAATTCTATTTCTGATAAGTAGATAAAATCCCAATTATGCTAAAAACAGGGCATACAACCCACCAGGGCTGAACGAATATATTAGTATAACAAGTATACTGAAACTGAGGGCAGCTAAATTGTGAACCTATGAACATAGTTGTAATTATTTTAACAACCAGTAGAGGGCAGCTTTGGGATATACTGATATGTATATTTATTTATTTATTTCACCCATTATAATAAGGTAGTAGAACTTATATCCTTTTTAATATAAATTGGATTTTTATGAATTTTTTAAGAAATACATATAAAAGTGTTTAATTTTTTTAGTTATATATGTATTTTCAAACACTTTTTTAGTAATAATTTATTCCCTGTTTTTAGCATAATTTGGATTTTATCTACTTATCAGAAATAGAATTACAAAATTCTCTTTCTTGTAATATTTTATTATGTCCCATCTAATGAATGAGTTAAGTAGTTTCTGATAGAGTTGTATATGCATGTACTATTCAGCTTGTTTTAGTCCTTTAAATAAATTGTTCTCTATTAATTTTAATTAACGGGTTAATTGGTTGAAGTATATAAGATTGTCATTATTTTCACTGGTCATCTGAAGAAGTCTGGATGTTACACAGATGAAAATGCAGATGTGAATAGCATTTATGTTTTGATGTTTGTGCGTGCTTTATCAAATAAACTTTTGGAACGGTGCTGCTTTTCGCTCTCTGTGGATTTACATTTTTGGTTTTTTGGTCCTGTTTGTTATCTACCTGCTTTCTTGTTTCTTGTTTTACATTTGTATGTTTTCAAGTTGTAATGTATTATGATGACTGTGTTACATTTGTTTGTGTTCATGTTGTAATGTACTATGATGACTGTTGCATTTGTGTGTTCATGTTGTAATGTATTATGATGACTGTGTTACATTTGTGTACGTTCATGTTGTAATGTATTATGATGACTGTGTTACATTTGTATAAGTTCACGTTTTAATGTATTGTGATGACTGTGTTACATTTGTATATGTTCATGTTTTAATGTATTATGATGACTGCATTACATTTGTATATGTTCATGTTGTAATGTATTATGATGACTGTGTTACATTTGTGTATTTTCATGTTGGAATGTATTATGATGACTGTGTTACATTTGTGTATGTATATGTTGTAATGTATTAAGATGACTGTGTTACATTTGTATGACTGTCTTATGTTTGCATGTGTTCCTGTTGTAATGTATTATGATGACTGTGTTACATTTGTATTTCTCCATGTTGTAATTTATTATGATGAATGTGTTACATTTGTATATGTTCATGTTGTAATGTGTTACGATGATGGTGTTACATTTTTATGTGTTCATTTGCAATGTATTCTCATGACTGTGTTACATTTGTGTGCTCATGCTTAATGTATTATGATGACTGTGTTACATTTTTATATGTTCATGTTGTAATGCATTATAATGACTGTGTTACATTTGTATTTCTCCATGTTATAATGTATTCTGATGACTGTGTTACATTTATATATGTTCATGTTGTAATGTATTATGATAACTGTGTTACATTTATGTATGTTCATGTTGCAATGTAGTATGATCACTGTTACATTTGTGTATGTTCATGTTGTAATGTATTTTGATGATGGTGTTATATTTGTATATGTTCATGGTGCACTATATTACAATGACCATGTTGCAGTTGTATGTGTTGATGTTGCAATGTATTATGATGACCGTGTTACATTTATATATGTTCATGTTGTAATGTATTATGATGACAGTGTTACATTTGTATATGTTCATGTTGTAATGTATTATAATGACTGTGTTACATTTGTATATGTTCATGTTGTAATGTATTATGATGACTGTTTTACATTTGTGTGTAATGTATTATGATGACTGTGTTACATGTGTATGTTCATGTTGTAATGTATTATGATGACTTTGTTACATTTTTTGTATGTTCATGTTGTAATGTATTATGATGACTGTTACATTTGTGTGTGTTCATGTTGTAAAGTATTATGATGACTGTGTTACATCTGTTTGTGTCCTTGTTATGTATTACATTTGTATATGTTCATGTTTTAATGTATTATGATTACTGTGTTACATTTGTATATGTCCATGTTATAATTTATTATGATGACTCTGTTACATTTGTATATGTTCATGTTGTAATATATTCTGATAACTGTGTTACAATTGTATATGTTCATGTTGTAATATATTCTGATAACTGTGTTACAATTGTATATGTTCATGTTGTAATGTATTATGATGGTGTTACAGTTGTGTATGTTCATGTTGCATTGTGTTCTGTTGACTGTGCTACATTTGTGTATGTTCAAGTTGTAATGTATTATGATTATTGTTATGTTTGTGTATGTTCATGTTCTACTATATTATGATGACTGTGTTACATTTGTGTGTGTATATGTTGTAATGTATTAAGATGACTGTGTTACATCTGTATGTTTCCAAGGTGTAATGTATTATGATGACTGTGTTACATTTGTGTATGTTCATGTTGTAATGTTTTATAATGACTGTTACATTTGTGTGTTTATGTTGTAATGCATTATGATAACTGTTTTACATTTGTATGTTTTCAAGTTGTAATGTATTATGACTGTGTTACATTTGTTTGTGTTCATGTTGTAATGTATTATGATGACTGTGTTACATTTGTATTTCTCCATGTTGTAATTTATTTTGATGAATGTGTTACATTTATATACTTTCATGTTGTAATGTATTATGATGACTGTTGCATTTGTGTGTTCATGTTGTAATGTATTATGATAACTTTGTTACATCTGTATGTTTCCAAGTTGAAATGTATTATGACGACTGTGTTACATTTATATATGTTCATGTTGTAATGTATTATCATGACTGTGTTACATTTGTATATGTTTATGTTGTAATGTATTACAGTGACCATGTTACTTTTAAATATGTTCATGTTGTACTGTATTATGATGACTGTGTTACATTTGTGTACGTTCATGTTGTAATGTATTATGATGACTGTTGCATTTGTGGGTTCATGCTGTAATGTATTATGATGACTGTGTTACATGTGTATGTGTCTATGTTGTAATGTATTATGATGACTGTGTTACATTTGTATAAGTTCACGTTTTAATGTATTGTGATGACTGTGTTACATTTGTATATGTTCATGTTTTAATGTATTATGAAGACTGTGTTACATTTGTATATGTTCATGTTGCAATGTATTATGATGACTGTGTTACGTTTGTGTATTTTCATGTTGGAATGTATTATGATGACTGTGTTACATTTGTGTATGTATATGTTGTAGTGTATTAAGATGACTGTGTTACATCTGTATGTTTCCAAGGTGTAATGTATTATGATGACTGTGTTACATTTGTGTATGCTCATGATGTAATGTTTTATAATGACTGTTACATTTGTGTGTTTATGTTGTAATGCATTATGATGACTGTTTTACATTTGTATGTTTTCAAGTTGTAATGTACTATGATGACTGTGTTACATTTGTTTGTGTTCATGTTGTAATGTATTATGATGACTGTGTTACATTTGTATTTCTCCATGTTGTAATTTATTTTGATGAATGTGTTACATTTGTATATGTTCATGTTGTAATGTGTTACGATGATGGTGTTACATTTGTATGTGTCCATTTGCAATGTATTATCATGACTGTGTTACATTTGTGTGTGCTCATGTTTAATGTATTAAGATGAATGTGCTACATTTGTATATGTCCATCTTGTAATGTATTATGATGACTGTGTTACATTTGTATGACTGTATTACATTTGTATGTGTTCCTGTTGGAATGTATTATGATGACTGTGTTACATTTCTATTTCTCCATGTTGTAATTTATTATGATGAATGTGTTACATTTGTATATGTTCATGTTTTAATGTGTTACGATGATGGTGTTACGTTTGTATGTGTTCATTTGCAATGTATTATCATGACTGTGTTACATTTGTGTGTGTTCATGTTTAATGTATTATGATGACTGTGTTACATAGGTTCATAGGTTCATAGGTTGGTACTAGGCTATCAGCCCTAGGGCCTATACAAGCCTAGCCATAACAATTCACTGGCTATTTCTTCCCACATTATTTACTTTCCTGGACCCCTGTCTAGCAGGGCGACTGACGTGATCCCTGGGGTGAATTTTCTTTCTCCCATCCAATTGTCAAGGTTCCTCTTGAAGAGGTCCAAAGAGGCACTCTGCTTGACATGTATGGACAATCTATTCCAAAGTCTGTGGAGTCTCTGGGTCAGGAACCTATCCCTTCAGCATGTTTTGTTTATTGTAATGACAAGGTTTAGATCCCTGGAGCGTAGCTCTGAGGGATTGGGATTTCTTTAAGTGTAGCATGTCCAGCAGCTCTGGATTTGACATGGCCTTGTATGTTTAGCAGAGATCACCTCTGAGTAGACGATATGCGACAGAGTATAGCTGGAGATTTTTAAGGTGGTCAGCGTAGGGCATCTGCTTTAGGCCTGTGATTCTTTTAGTGAGGTATTTCTGAGGCCTTTCCAGTTGCTGCAGATGTCTTGAGAGGTACATACCAAATGGGGCGTTGTATTCTATAATGGGTCTAATGAGGGATGAGTACAGTGGGACAATGACGTCCTTTTTTCTGGATGAAAAGCCCTTCGTGATGAGGTGTGCCACATAGAAGGATTTCCTGACTGTTGTGGCGATGTGGTTATCGAAGGTGAGAACCACTGTCCACCTGTGTCCCTAAGTCTCTTATCACACTTTCTGTGTTTAGTGTACTGCCACCTATATGGTAATTCATGGATACATGTTTTTCCAAAGGGGATAACAATACATTTCTTGGCATTGAGCTTGAGCCCATGGCTCTGGCACCAAGCATCTGTTTCTGTAAGGCCCTTTTGTAGAGTATCCACATCATTTGGGGATTCAATAATGGCTCCCAGTTTGCAGTCATCTGCAAACTTTGTTAGCCAGAGTCCCTTAGTGTTGACCTGTACTTCAGAGAAGTAGATGCCAAACAAGAGCGCCCCAGGACTGAACCCTGAGGTACTCCACTTGTCACTTGTCTGGAGCTGGATTTGGAGTCGGCTACTTCTACAGTGTGGGTTCTATCAGTAAGCCATTTAGCAACCCATTGGGTGACATAGGGATTAATGCCCAACTTAGTAAGTTTATCTATGATTCCAGAGTGGGGATGGTATCAAAGGCCTTGGCAAGGTCTAGATAGGCTGTGTGGACCACCTTACCCTTGTCCATGGCTCTGGAGACTGATTCAAAGAAGTCAATC
This sequence comes from Protopterus annectens, assembly GCF_019279795.1. Taxonomy (NCBI): domain Eukaryota; kingdom Metazoa; phylum Chordata; order Ceratodontiformes; family Protopteridae; genus Protopterus; species Protopterus annectens. Next base: position 948,538,713 of record NC_056733.1, read on the forward strand.
AGGTTCAGGAGACAAGATCGGCCCTTCACAAACCCAAACTGGGTGGGGTCCAGTGTTTGAAGGTTGCCAATGTCTTTGTTTATAAGTTCCATGATAATACGCTCCATGGCCTTGCAGATAAGGCTTGTCAGACTGATGGGACGGTAGTTTCCGGGATCCAAGGTGGATCCCCTTGTGGATTGGGATAACTGTAGCTCTGCCACTCAGTGGGCACGAAACCTGAGGTGAGGCTATGATTAAACATGACACTTAGGTGAGGTGCCAGTTCATATTGTAGTTCATGTAGTACACAGCCGGGATGTCATCTGGTCCCTTGGATGCTGTATTCTTGGCTTTAGAGAGTGTTTTGTACCTGTGTGACCGTTATTACTGGAATTTGGCAATCTTCCGTATTGAGATGGGCCATTTAGGGGTGAAAGGGGGTGAAGTTGGCACTGAATCGATCTGCCAGGATATTGGCAATATCCTTTGGATCAGTATATTTAATGCCATTCTGTTTTAGCTCAGAGCAGATCTGAGCATTGCCATTTAGATTCTTGACATAGTTATAGAATGCTTTGTGGTTGTCTTTGGAATCTTTGGCAATTTTATTTTCGTAACTAGCTTTGGAGGATTTTATGAGGCATCTCAGTTTCTTACTGAGGCTAGTAAGGGAGTTTTTTGCATCCTGGGATTTTCCTCTTTTCTGCAAAAGTTTCTTCCTTTTGTTGTAAAGTTTGTTTATGGCAGGGGACCACCAGATTGGCTTCCTTTTTTGGATGAGAGCATTTTGGTTCTATTTGGGATGGCACGATTCATGCATGAGTGGATGTGCTATTACAGTGCCTTAGTGTAGGATTCAGCAGTTGAACTTTCAGTTCCCGTCTGCATGGGTGTTATGAAGTTTGTCACTTCTGACTTGAGTAGCATGAAGTTGGCTTTGGAGAAGTTTTTATGGTGGTTTCTTTACTGGGGTGGGGTGGGATGTGGATGTTAAGGGTGATTAGCTTATGGTCAGACCTGACTAACGAGGGGGTGACCATAGGTATGGAGCATTGATTTCCCATGTTGGTAATGACCAGGTCTAGGATATTGGAGCCCCTGGTGGGACTATGGATTAGTTGATCCAGGGCATTGGAATTTATGAATTCCAAGAACCGTTGCACAAAGGTGTTGGGACAGGAGTAGTTTTCCCAGTTAATGGCAGGGTAGTTAAAATCACCCAGTATTAGGGTGTTTGGTTCTATCTTAATATTTTCCAGTATGTTTAGAAAGGTGTAGTGAGAATCTTGGGGTATGGTGGGGGATCTGTAGCAAGCTACAATTTGGATTGCAGTCTTACCTAGTGTTAGTTGCACTTGGAGAATTTCAGACACATTGTGTTGGCCAACTAGCCTGGTGGTGTGAATATCCTTGGTGAATATTGACACTCCTCCACCTTTAGTGGACATACATTTTTATATCTTCATGTTGTACTATATTATGATGAGTGTGTTACATTTATATATGTTCATGTTGTAATGTATTATAATGACTGTGTTACATTTGTATTTCTCCATGTTATAATGTATTCTGATGAATGTGTTACATTTATATATGTTCATGTTGTAATGTATTATAATGACTGTGTTACATTTGTATTTCTCCATGTTATAATGTATTCTGATGACTGTGTTACATTTATGTATGTTCATGTTGCAATGTAGTATGATCACTGTTACATTTGTGTATGTTCATGTTGTAATGTATTTTGATGATGGTGTTATATTTGTATATGTTCATGGTGCACTATATTACGATGACCGTGTTGCAGTTGTATGTGTTCATGTTGCAATGTATTATGATGACCATGTTACATTTATATATGTTCATGTTGTAATGTATTATGATGACAGTGTTACATTTGTATATGTTCATGTTGCAATGTATTATAATGACTGTGTTAAATTTGTATATGTTCATGTTGTAATGTATTATGATGACTGTTTTACATTTGTGTGTAATGTATTATGATGACTGTGTTACATGTGTGTATGTTCATGTTGTAATGTATTATGATGACTTTGTTACTTTTTTTGTATGTTCATGTTGTAATGTATTATGATGACTGTTACATTTGTGTGTGTTCATGTTGTAAAGTATTATGATGACTGTGTTACATCTGTTTGTGTCCTTGTTATATATTACATTTGTATATGTTCATGTTTTAATGTATTATGATTACTGTGTTACATTTGTATATGTCCATGTTGTAATTTATTATGATAACTCTGTTACATTTGTATATGTTCATGTTGTAATATATTCTGATGACTGTGTTACATTTGTATATGTTCACGCTGTAATGTATTATGACGGTGTTACATTATGCGTATGTTCATGTTGTATTGTGTTCTGTTGACTCTGCTACATTTGTGTATGTTCAAGTTGTAATGTATTATGATTATTGTTATGTTTGTGTATGTTCATGTTCTACTATATTATGATGACTGTGTTTCATTTGTATGTCTTCATTTTGCAATGTATTTTGATGACTGTGTTACATTTATATACGTTCATGTTGTAATGTATTATGATGACTGTGTTACATTTGTATATGTGCATGTTGTAAGGTTTTATGATGGCTGTGTTACATTTTGTATATGTTCCTGTTGTAATGTATTATGATGACTGTGTTACATTTGTGTATGTTTATGTTGTAATGTATTATGATGACTGTGTTACATTTGTGTATGTTGATGTTGTAATGTATTATGATGACTGTTGCATTTGTGTGTCCATGCTGTAATGTATTATCATCCCTGTATTACATCTGTATGTTTCCAAGTTGTAATGTATTATGATGACTGTTTTACATTTGTATAAGTTCACGTTTTAATGTATTGTGATGACTGTGTTACATTTGTATATGCTCATGTTTTAATGTATTATGATGATTGTGTTACATTTGTATATGTTCATGTTGTAATGTATTATGATGACTGTGTTACGTTTGTGTATTTTCATGTTGGAATGTATTATGATGACTGTGTTACATTTGTGTATGTATATCTTGTAATGTATTAAGATGACTGTGTTACATTTGTATGACTGTATTATGTTTGCATGTGTTCCTGTTGGAATGTATTATGATGACTGTGTTACATTTGTATTTCTCCATGTTGTAATTTATTATGACGAATGTGTTACATTTGTATATGTTCATGTTGTAATGTGTTACGATGATGGTGTTACATTTGTATGTGTTCATTTGCAATGTATTCTCATGACTGTGTTACATTTGTGTGCTCATGCTTAATGTATTATGATGACTGTGTTACGTTTGTATATGTTCATGTTGTAATGTATTATGATAACTGTGTTACATTTATGTATGTTCATGTTGCAATGTAGTATGATCACTGTTACATTTGTGTATGTTCATGTTTTAATGTATTTTGATGATGGTGTTATATCTGTATATGTTCATGGTGCACTATATTACGATGACCATGTTGCAGTTGTATGTGTTGATGTTGCAATGTATTATGATGACTGTGTTACATTTATATATGTTCATGTTGTAATGTATTATGATGACAGTGTTACATTTGTATATGTTCATGTTGTAATGTATTATAATGACTGTGTTACATTTGTATATGTTCATGTTGTAATGTATTATGATGACAGTTTTACATTTGTGTGTAATGTATTATGATGACTGTGTTACATGTGTATGTTCATGTAATGTATTATGATGACTTTGTTACATTTTTTGTATGTTCATGTTGTAATGTATTATGATGACTGTTACATTTGTGTGTGTTCATGTTGTATAGTATTATGATGACTGTGTTACATCTGTTTGTGTCCTTATGTATTACATTTGTATATGTTCATGTTTTGATGTATTATGATTACTGTGTTACATTTGTATATGTCCATGTTGTAATTTATTATAATGACTCTGTTACATTTGTATATGTTCATGTTGTAATATATTCTGATGACTGTGTTACATTTGTATATGTTCATGCTGCAATGTATTATGACGGTGTTACATTATGCGTATGTTCATGTTGTATTGTGTTCTGTTGACTGTGCTACATTTGTGTATGTTCAAGTTGTAATGTATTATGATTATTGTTATGTTTGTGTATGTTCATGTTCTACTATATTATGATGACTGTGTTTCATTTGTATGTCTTCATTTTGCAATGTATTTTGATGACTGTGTTACATTTATATGCGTTCATGTTGTAATGTATTATGATCACTGTGTTACATTTGTATATGTGCATGTTGTAAAGTTTTATGATGACTGTGTTACATTTTGTATATGTTCCTGTTGTAACGTATTATGATGACTGTGTTACATTTGTGTATGTTTATGTTGTAATGTATTATGATGACTGTGTTACATTTGTGTATGTTGATGTTGTAATGTATTATGATGACTGTTGCATTTGTGTGTTCATGCTGTAATGTATTATCATCCCTGTATTACATCTGTATGTTTCCAAGTTGTAATGTATTATGATGACTGTTTTACATTTGTATAAGTTCACGTTTTAATGTATTGTGATAACTGTGTTACATTTGTATATGCTCATGTTTTAATGTATTATGATGATTGTGTTACATTTGTATATGTTCATGTTGTAATGTATTATGATGACTGTGTTACGTTTGTGTATTTTCATGTTGGAATGTATTATGATGACTGTGTTACATTTGTGTATGTATATCTTGTAATGTATTAAGATGACTGTGTTACATTTGTATGACTGTATTATGTTTGCATGTGTTCCTGTTGGAATGTATTATGATGACTGTGTTACATTTGTATTTCTCCATGTTGTAATTTATTATGACAAATGTGTTACATTTGTATATGTTCATGTTGTAATGTGTTACGATGATGGTGTTACATTTGTATGTGTTCATTTGCAATGTATTCTCATGACTGTGTTACATTTGTGTGCTCATGCTTAATGTATTATGATGACTGTGTTACGTTTGTATGTGTTCATGCTGTAATGTATTATAATGACTGTGTTACATTTGTATTTCTCCATGTTATAATGTATTCTGATGACTGTGTTACATTTATATATGTTCATGTTGTAATGTATTATGATAACTGTGTTACATTTATGTATGTTCATGTTGCAATGTAGTATGATCACTGTTACATTTGTGTATGTTCATGTTTTAATGTATTTTGATGATGGTGTTATATCTGTATATGTTCATGGTGCACTATATTACGATGACCATGTTGCAGTTGTATGTGTTGATGTTGCAATGTATTATGATGACCGTGTTACATTTATATATGTTCATGTTGTAATGTATTATGATGACAGTGTTACATTTGTATATGTTCATGTTGTAATGTATTATAATGACTGTGTTACATTTGTATATGTTCATGTTGTAATGTATTATGATGACTGTTTTACATTTGTGTGTAATGTATTATGATGACTGTGTTACATGTGTATGTTCATGTAATGTATTATGATGACTTTGTTACATTTTTTGTATGTTCATGTTGTAATGTATTATGATGACTGTTACATTTGTGTGTGTTCATGTTGCATAGTATTATGATGACTGTGTTACATCTGTTTGTGTCCTTATGTATTACATTTGTATATGTTCATGTTTTGATGTATTATGATTACTGTGTTACATTTGTATATGTCCATGTTGTAATTTATTATAATGACTCTGTTACATTTGTATATGTTCATGTTGTAATATATTCTGATGACTGTGTTACATTTGTATATGTTCATGCTGCAATGTATTATGACGGTGTTACATTATCGTATGTTCATGTTGTATTGTGTTCTGTTGACTGTGCTACATTTGTGTATGTTCAAGTTGTAATGTATTATGATTATTGTTATGTTTGTGTATGTTCATGTTCTACTATATTATGATGACTGTGTTTCATTTGTATGTCTTCATTTTGCAATGTATTTTGATGACTGTGTTACATTTGTATGCGTTCATGTTGTAATGTATTATGATCACTGTGTTACATTTGTATATGTGCATGTTGTAAAGTTTTATGATGACTGTGTTACATTTTGTATATGTTCCTGTTGTAACGTATTATGATGACTGTGTTACATTTGTGTATGTTTATGTTGTAATGTATTATGATGACTGTGTTACATTTGTGTATGTTGATGTTGTAATGTATTATGATGACTGTTGCATTTGTGTGTTCATGCTGTAATGTATTATCATCCCTGTATTACATCTGTATGTTTCCAAGTTGTAATGTATTATGATGACTGTGTTACATTTGTATAAGTTCACGTTTTAATGTATTGTGATGACTGTTACATTTGTATATGCTCATGTTTTAATGTATTATGATGACTGTGTTACATTTGTATATGTTCATGTTGTAATGTATTATGATGACTGTGTTACGTTTGTGTATTTTCATGTTGGAATGTATTATGATGACTGTGTTACATTTGTGTATGTATATGTTGTAATGTATTAAGATGACTGTGTTACATTTGTATGACTGTATTATGTTTGCATGTGTTCCTGTTGGAATGTATTATGGTGACCGTGTTACATTTGTATTTCTCCATGTTGTAATTTATTATGACGAATGTGTTACATTTGTATATGTTCATGTTGTAATGTGTTACGATGATGGTGTTACATTTGTATGTGTTCATTTGCAATGTATTCTCATGACTGTGTTACATTTGTGTGCTCATGCTTAATGTATTATGATGACTGTGTTACGTTTGTATATGTTCATGTTGTAATGTATTATAATGACTGTGTTACATTTGTATTTCTCCATGTTATAATGTATTCTGATGACTGTGTTACATTTATGTATGTTCATGTTGCAATGTAGTATGATCACTGTTACATTTGTGTATGTTCATGTTTTAATGTATTTTGATGATGGTGTTATATCTGTATATGTTCATGGTGCACTATATTACGATGACCATGTTGCAGTTGTATGTGTTGATGTTGCAATGTATTATGATGACCGTGTTACATTTATATATGTTCATGTTGTAATGTATTATGATGACAGTGTTACATTTGTATATGTTCATGTTGTAATGTATTATAATGACTGTGTTACATTTGTATATGTTCATGTTGTAATGTATTATGATGACTGTTTTACATTTGTGTGTAATGTATTATGATGACTGTGTTACATGTGTATGTTCATGTTGTAATGTATTATGATGACTTTGTTACATTTTTTGTATGTTCATGTTGTAATGTATTATGATGACTGTTACATTTGTGTGTGTTCATGTTGTATAGTATTATGATGACTGTGTTACATCTGTTTGTGTCCTTGTTATGTATTACATTTGCATATGTTCATGTTTTGATGTATTATGATTACTGTGTTACATTTGTATATGTCCATGTTGTAATTTATTATGATGACTCTGTTACATTTGTATATGTTCATGTTGTAATATATTCTGATGACTGTGTTACATTTGTATATGTTCATGCTGCAATGTATTATGACGGTGTTACATTATGCGTATGTTCATGTTGTATTGTGTTCTGTTGACTGTGCTACATTTGTGTATGTTCAAGTTGTAATGTATTATGATTATTGTTATGTTTGTGTATGTTCATGTTCTACTATATTATGATGACTGTGTTACATTTGTGTGTGTGTATATGTTGTAATGTATTATGATGACTGTGTTACATTTGTGTATGTTCATGTTGTAATGTTTTATAATGACTGTTACATTTGTGTGTTTGTTGTAATGCATTATGATAACTGTTTTACATTTGTATGTTTTCAAGTTGTAATGTATTATAACTGTGTTACATTTGTATGTCTTCATTTTGCAATGTATTTTGATGACTGTGTTACATTTATATACGTTCATGTTGTAATGTATTATGATCACTGTGTTACATTTGTATATGTGCATGTTGTAAAGTTTTATGATGACTGTGTTACATTTTGTATATGTTCCTGTTGTAACGTATTATGATGACTGTGTTACATTTGTGCATGTTTATGTTGTAATGTATTATGATGACTGTGTTACATTTGTGTATGTTGATGTTGTAATGTATTATGATGACTGTTGCATTTGTGTGTTCATGCTGTAGTGTATTATCATGACTGTATTACATCTGTATGTTTCCAAGTTGTAATGTATTATGATGACTGTGTTACATTTGTATAAGTTCCCATTTTAATGTATTGTGATGACTGTGTTACATTTGTATATGCTCATGTTTTAATGTATTATGATGACTGTGTTACATTTGTATATGTTCATGTTGTAATGTATTATGATGACTGTGTTACGTTTGTGTATTTTCATGTTGGAATGTATTATGATGACTGTGTTACATTTGTGTATGTATATGTTGTAATGTATTAAGATGACTGTGTTACATTTGTATGACTGTATTATGTTTGCATGTGTTCCTGTTGGAATGTATTATGATGACTGTGTTACATTTGTATTTCTCCATGTTGTAATTTATTATGACGAATGTGTTACATTTGTATATGTTCATGTTGTAATGTGTTACGATGATGGTGTTACATTTGTATGTGTTCATTTGCAATGTATTCTCATGACTGTGTTACATTTGTGTGCTCATGCTTAATGTATTATGATGACTGTGTTACATTTGTATATGTTCATGTTGTAATGTATTATAATGACTGTGTTACATTTGTATTTCTACATGTTATAATGTATTCTGATGACTGTGTTACATTTATATATGTTCATGTTGTAATGTATTATGATAACTGTGTTACATTTATGTATGTTCATGTTGCAATGTAGTATGATGATGGTGTTACATCTGTATATGTTCATGGTGCACTATATTACGATGACCATGTTGCAGTTGTATGTGTTGATGTTGCAATGTATTATGATGACCGTGTTACATTTATATATGTTCATGTTGTAATGTATTATGATGACAGTGTTACATTTGTATATGTTCATGTTGTAATGTATTATAATGACTGTGTTACATTTGTATATGTTCATGTTGTAATGTATTATGATGACTGTTTTACATTTGTGTGTAATGTATTATGATGACTGTGTTACATGTGTATGTTCATGTTGTAATGTATTATGATGACTTTGTTACTTTTTTTGTATGTTCATGTTGTAATGTATTATGATGACTGTTACATTTGTGTGTGTTCATGTTGTATAGTATTATGATGACTGTGTTACATCTGTTTGTGTCCTTGTTATGTATTACATTTGCATATGTTCATGTTTTGATGTATTATGATTACTGTGTTACATTTGTATATGTCCATGTTGTAATTTATTATGATGACTCTGTTACATTTGTATATGTTCATGTTGTAATATATTCTGATGACTGTGTTACATTTGTATATGTTCATGCTGCAATGTATTATGACGGTGTTACATTATGCGTATGTTCATGTTGTATTGTGTTCTGTTGACTGTGCTACATTTGTGTATGTTCAAGTTGTAATGTATTATGATTATTGTTATGTTTGTGTATGTTCATGTTCTACTATATTATGATGACTGTGTTTCATTTGTATGTCTTCATTTTGCAATGTATTTTGATGACTGTGTTACATTTATATACGTTCATGTTGTAATGTATTATGATCACTGTGTTACATTTGTATATGTGCATGTTGTAAAGTTTTATGATGACTGTGTTACATTTTGTATATGTTCCTGTTGTAACGTATTATGATGACTGTGTTACATTTGTGCATGTTTATGTTGTAATGTATTATGATGACTGTGTTACATTTGTGTATGTTGATGTTGTAATGTATTATGATGACTGTTGCATTTGTGTGTTCATGCTGTAGTGTATTATCATCCCTGTATTACATCTGTATGTTTCCAAGTTGTAATGTATTATGATGACTGTGTTACATTTGTATAAGTTCCCATTTTAATGTATTGTGATGACTGTGTTACATTTGTATATGCTCATGTTTTAATGTATTATGATGACTGTGTTACATTTGTATATGTTCATGTTGTAATGTATTATGATGACTGTGTTACGTTTGTGTATTTTCATGTTGGAATGTATTATGATGACTGTGTTACATTTGTGTATGTATATGTTGTAATGTATTAAGATGACTGTGTTACATTTGTATGACTGTATTATGTTTGCATGTGTTCCTGTTGGAATGTATTATGATGACTGTGTTACATTTGTATTTCTCCATGTTGTAATTTATTATGACGAATGTGTTACATTTGTATATGTTCATGTTGTAATGTGTTACGATGATGGTGTTACATTTGTATGTGTTCATTTGCAATGTATTCTCATGACTGTGTTACATTTGTGTGCTCATGCTTAATGTATTATGATGACTGTGTTACATTTGTATATGTTCGTGTTGTAATGTATTATAATGACTGTGTTACATTTGTATTTCTCCATGTTATAATGTATTCTGATGACTGTGTTACATTTATATATGTTCATGTTGTAATGTATTATGATAACTGTGTTACATTTATGTATGTTCATGTTGCAATGTAGTATGATCACTGTTACATTTGTGTATGTTCATGTTGTAATGTATTTTGATGATGGTGTTACATCTGTATATGTTCATGGTGCACTATATTACGATGACCATGTTGCAGTTGTATGTGTTGATGTTGCAATGTATTATGATGACCGTGTTACATTTATATATGTTCATGTTTTAATGTATTATGATGACAGTGTTACATTTGTATATGTTCATGTTGTAATGTATTATAATGACTGTGTTACATTTGTATATGTTCATGTTGAAATGTATTATGATGACTGTTTTACATTTGTGTGTAATGTATTATGATGACTGTGTTACATGTGTATGTTCATGTTGTAATGTATTATGATGACTTTGTTACATTTTTTGTATGTTCATGTTGTAATGTATTATGATGACTGTTACATTTGTGTGTGTTCATGTTGTAAAGTATTATGATGACTGTGTTACATCTGTTTGTGTCCTTGTTATGTATTACATTTGTATATGTTCATGTTTTGATGTATTATGATTACTGTGTTACATTTGTATATGTCCATGTTGTAATTTATTATGATGACTCTGTTACATTTGTATATGTTCATGTTGTAATATATTCTGATGACTGTGTTACAATTGTATATGTTCATGTTGTAATTTATTATGATGGTGTTACATTTGCATATGTTAATGTTGTATTGTGTTCTGTTGACTGTGCTACATTTGTGTATGTTCAAGTTGTAATGTATTATGATTATTGTTATGTTTGTGTATGTTCATGTTCTACTATATTATGATGACTGTGTTACATTTGTGTGTGTATATGTTGTAATGTATTAAGATGACTGTGTTACATCTGTATGTTTCCATGGTGTAATGTATTATGATGACTGTGTTACATTTGTGTATGTTCATGTTGTAATGTTTTATAATGACTGTTACATTTGTGTGTTTATGTTGTAATGCATTATGATAACTGTTTTACATTTGTATGTTTTCAAGTTGTAATGTATTATGACTGTGTTACATTTGTTTGTGTTCATGTTGTAATGTATTATGATGACTGTGTTACATTTGTATTTCTCTATGTTGTAATTTATTTTGATGAATGTGTTACATTTATATACGTTCATGTTGTAATGTATTATGATGACTGTTGCATTTGTGTGTTCATGTTGTAATGTATTATGATGACTTTGTTACATCTGTATGTTTCCAAGTTGAAATGTATTATGACGACTGTGTTACATTTATGTATGTTCATGTTGTAATGTATTATGATGACTGTGTTACATTTGTATATGTTTATGTTGTAATGTATTACAGTGACCATGTTACTTTTAAATATGTTCATGTTGTAATGTATTATGATGACTGTTGCATTTGTGGGTTCATGCTGTAATGTATTATGATGACTGTGTTACATCTGTATGTTTCCAAGTTGTAATGTATTATGATGACTGTGTTACATTTGTATATGTTTGTGTTGTAATATATTATGATGACTGTGCTACATGTGTATGTGTCTATGTTGTAATGTATTATGATGACTGTGTTACATTTGTATAAGTTCACATTTTAATGTATTGTGATGACTGTGTTACATTTGTATATGTTCATGTTTTAATGTATTATGAAGACTGTGTTACATTTGTATATGTTCATGTTGCAATATATTATGATGACTGTGTTACGTTTGTGTATTTTCATGTTGGAATGTATTATGATGACTGTGTTACATTTGTGTATGTATATGTTGTAGTGTATTAAGATGACTGTGTTACATTTGTATTTCTCCATGTTGTAATTTATTTTGATGAATGTGTTACATTTGTATATGTTCGTGTTGTAATGTGTTACGATGATGGTGTTACATTTGTATGTGTCCATTTGCAATGTATTATCATGACTGTGTTACATTTGTGTGTGTTCATGTTTAATGTATTAAGATGAATGTGCTACATTTGTATATGTCCATCTTGTAATGTATTATGATGACTGTGTTACATTTGTATGACTGTATTACATTTGTATGTGTTCCTGTTGGAATGTATTATGATGACTGTGTTACATTTCTATTTCTCCATGTTGTAATTTTTTATGATGAATGTGTTACATTTGTATATGTTCATGTTTTAATGTGTTACAATGATGGTGTTACTTTTGTATGTGTTCATTTGCAATGTATTATCATGACTGTGTTACATTTGTGTGTGTTCATGTTTAATGTATTATGATGACTGTTACATTTTTATATCTTCATGTTGTACTATATTATGATGAGTGTGTTACATTTATATATGTTCATGTTGTAATGTATTATAATGACTGTGTTACATTTGTATTTCTCCATGTTATAATGTATTCTGATGACTGTGTTACATTTATATATGTTCATGTTGTAATGTATTATAACTGTGTTACATTTATGTATGTTCATGTTGCAATGTAGTATGATCACTGTTACATTTGTGTATGTTCATGTTGTAATGTATTTTGATGATGGTGTTATATTTGTATATGTTCATGGTGCACTATATTACGATGACCGTGTTGCAGTTGTATGTGTTCATGTTGCAATGTATTATAATGACTGTGTTAAATTTGTATATGTTCATGTTGTAATGTATAATGATGACTGTTTTACATTTGTGTGTAATGTATTATGATGACTGTGTTACATGTGTGTATGTTCATGTTGTAATGTATTATGATGACTTTGTTACTTTTTTTGTATGTTCATGTTGTAATGTATTATGATGACTGTTACATTTGTGTGTGTTCATGTTGTAAAGTATTATGATGACTGTGTTACATCTGTTTGTGTCCTTGTTATATATTACATTTGTATATGTTCATGTTTTAATGTATTATGATTACTGTGTTACATTTGTATATGTCCATGTTGTAATTTATTATGATGATTCTGTTACATTTGTATATGTTCATGTTGTAATATATTCTGATGACTGTGTTACATTTGTATATGTTCATGCTGTAATATATTATGACGGTGTTACATTATGCGTATGTTCATGTTGTATTGTGTTCTGTTGACTGTGCTACATTTGTGTATGTTCAAGTTGTAATGTATTATGATTATTGTTATGTTTGTGTATGTTCATGTTCTACTATATTATGATGACTGTGTTTCATTTGTATGTCTTCATTTTGCAATGTATTTTGATGACTGTGTTACATTTGTATACGTTCATGTTGTAATGTATTATGATGACTGTGTTACATTTGTATATGTGCATGTTGTAAGGTTTTATGATGACTGTGTTACATTTTGTATATGTTCCTGTTGTAACGTGTTATGATGACTGTGTTACATTTGTGTATGTTCATGTTGTAATGTATTATGATGACTGTGTTACATTTGTGTATGTTGATGTTGTAATGTATTATGATGACTGTTGCATTTGTGTGTTCATGCTGTAATGTATTATCATCCCTGTATTACATCTGTTTGTTTCCAAGTTGTAATGTCTTATGATGACTGTGTTACATTTGTGTATGTTCATGTTGTAATGTTTTATGATAATATAAAGGAACACAAAAAAATGCATCCATAGCAACTAAGCACAGGAGTTGTATTCCACAATCTAATCACTGAATGTCCACCAGGTACGAAAAATGAATATAAAATATTTTATTGAAAAGTTAGCGCTTTCATCATAAAGGCTTCATCAGACTTATAAAATCAAAAGAGAATTGCAGACATTTAAATAACATATAATTTCAGCTGATTGGTTGTAACTACATTTGACATCATGCTTTAATAAACAGCTGCTTAACTTTAACGCCATATATTCAAACTCAAAGACAATAGGTAATCCATGTAATAAAATTAAAGTTGCAAGATAGAGCCAATAATTAAAAATAAAAATTAAAAAGTATAAATAATCAACAGAGTAGAAAAAAATATACACTAGAATATAAAACTTTTGTTGTCAGCTAAAACGCTTATTGTCAACTAAAACATACTACTGGCTATGCCAGCCTGGCTTGACCTATCTAAGTAATGACCAAATGTCAAAGTTTTATTCATGAATGTCATCCTATAGAACGCAATGAAAATACATTCTGTAAAAAAATTGCAACTAATGACCAAACCTTGTTATTGCACTTAAATCAATAGTATAAATTAATACAGACATTTCATTAATATAGTTTGTTAATATGACAAAGTAACCTTCATTTAGATATTTTCATATTTTTAGCCTCCTATTCCATAAAATAGGTTTTAAGGGTGTTTTATTGTTCAGCCCTGGTGATCTATTAGCCCTAAGTCTGATGATCCATCTTAATTCACACTCTTCAGTGTGATTTTCGAGGTCACCACCTCGTATGTTAGGACTGATATTCTGCACCACTGAAAACTTGAAAACATGTGCTGGACCTGCCTGTCTGTTATGCTTGGCAAGAGCATTAATTTTGGAGCCAATAGGTATTTGATACAGGTGTTCTCTAATACGCTCATGAAATTTCCTGTTCGTCTTGCCTGTATAAAATGCTGTACATGATGAGCACCTTGCAAGATAAATGACATGTTCACTTTGACAATTAGTGGCTGTACAAAAAGCAAACTCTGGACCAGAGATAGGGTGTATGAATGTAGGTCTGGTATCAATGTATTCACACTGATTAAATTTATTACAAGGTTTGGTGTTGCCATCATTCAATGAATGATTGCTATTTATCATTGCAGATGTATGATGACATAAAATTTGTTTTAAATTCTTTTTGTTTTTAAACAAAAACTTTGGGTCATTCCCCGCTATCTTTTTTATATTCTCATCTAGAAGTAAGGTTCCCCCAATGTTTTTAATGATGTTGTTAATTTTATATGTGTCAGAACTAAAAAACATGGGGACACTCATTTGACAAATTTCCCTTGCCGATCTGACAGAATCACAGCCGTTGTTATCAGAGAAGTATGGGTTGGCTCTAGTAGTTCTTAAATCATTAACCTCTCTGATAGCTTTGCTCACCTCTTTTGAATTGTATTGTCTATCTATGAATCTTTTGGTAAGGTCAACTAATTCCTCTTGGTAACCTTCTTCAGATGGACTGAGTCTGGATGCTCTCATGACCTGACTCTTGACTACATTACCAAAGACAAAATGGGGATGCATACTATTCCTGTGAAGTAACGTGTTTCTATGACATACTTTCCTATGTATGCCAGTATTGAGAAGACCACCCTGAAGTCTCTCAATACTAACGTCCAAAAAGGAAATATTGCTTCTAGAGCAACTCATGGTAAACTTAAGAAAATCAGTCAGGCCATTAATGGTGGAGACGAATTCTATAAGGTCCTTCTCATCTCCCTTCCAGACCAAAAACAAATCGTCAACAAAATGTTTGTAGAACCCAACATTCAATCTAAAACTTTCAAGAGGGAATAAAAGTTCTTCCTCCCAGTTGGCCATAACTATGTTGCCATAGCTATTGGCACAAGAAGTGCCCATAGCTACGCCATCATTCTGAATGTAAGCACACTCATCAAACAGGAAAATATTGTTCTGTAAAATTGTTTCAAGGAAGAGAGTCAAAAGATCTATAAATTTACTGTCCAAGTGGGAATGTGTGGATAAATATTGATGTGTCTTCTCCACACCTACTTCATTAGGTATTACAGTGAATAAGCTTTTGACATCTAATGTTACCAAAACATAGGGTTCATCTTCTTTTACATTTTTCATGTATGTATAGAGGTCCAAAAGAAATTGTTTACTGTCCCTCAAGATAACAGAATTAGCTTCCACAACAGGTCTTATAAAATGTTCTACATAAATGGAAAATGGTTCCGTCACCCAACCCCGTCCCACCACTATTGGGCGCATGGGTGGTGTGGACAAACATTTATGGACCTTGGGAAGGTCCTGAATTATCGGTATCAATGGCTTATTAACCCTAAGAAACTTAAATAACTCTGTATTAATATCATTGCTTTTCAATAGGTCATCCAACATATCATAGATTTTATAAATCTTATTAACTACCTCAGTCATCTCAATTTTAGTATAAGAATTCTCTTCATGTAACAGACTTCCTATGCTTTCCATATATTCACAGCGGTCCATTACGACAATGGGCCCACCTTTATCGGCTGGTCTAATGACAATTGAGGCATCTCTACTTAGATCATAAAGTGCTTTCCTTTGTAAGAAAGATAAATTGTTTCCCTTTTTGTTGTTTGACTTGCTCATCTTATATACATCTTGCTCAACTAGTTTAGTAAAATTATCTATGAAGGGATGTAATATAGGAACATATACACTTGGGTGTCGAAAAATTTTCATTTCCCTACGGTCACTGTCATTCCCAAATTCTAACTTAAGTTGAATATTATGTGCAAACATTTTGACATCTATAATGATATCAGTAAGATCACTATTACTGGTTGGAATAAAAGTGTGACCTTTATTTAAGACTTGTATTTCATGTTTAGTCAAAATTCTATTAGATAAATTGATAACTAATGATTGTCTATCCGTTCCCACATTTTCTTTAGGGTAGGACCCGTATGTTCGCCTCCCGACCCCTTCCATTTCTGTCTCCCTCTGCTGAAGGACCTCTGCCTCTCCATTTGTGAGTGGGAGTCTATGGGGAAAGGGGTATGTGTACTAGTTTCATTGCTGCATGGTTCTGTGTGGGATGTATTATAAGGTGTAATTTTCCTTCTAACAACTTGTTCAGTTCCATTCACAGTCTGAGTAGCATGAATGTTATTGTCTGAAGTAGAGACTAAACCATTGGTGTCAAGTACATTATTAGTTTCTTCAGACAAATTCAAAGGGGTTGCTATTGAGAGATTCCTCCCCAAAGTACCAGAATCAATGTTCTGATTAGATACATCATTTACTTGACTGCCAATATTAACAGTGGTATTTACTTTCATTGCATTAGAAGTCTGCCTGAATTCATTCAACTCAGTAGCATTATTATTACCTCTGAGCCAAGTAAAAACATGGCCCAGTTTAAAATCCTTTATATCTCTATTAATCTTATTATTTTTGTTCAACAAGTCACTTCTCATACATCACATTGTCCAATAGTCTTTCAAAACCCACTTCAGTTTTTGAGGTAGGATATTTTTGCAAGATAGTCCGTTACTGTCTAATGACTTGATTTTCTAAGTTGTTCCTCTTCAGAACTAAAAAATTCATTTAAAAGTCTCATGTAATTAAAACTGAGGCCCAAGTTTACCTGTTGCCACTTAAATAAAAGCTCAGGATGGAGATTACCTGTGGTTAGCATTTTTAAGATGCGCAGCCCTCTCGGTACAATTTTCTTTTGTAGGCATACCTCAAAATGTTGGCGCTGCAATTGCATCCATTTTAACTTTAAAAATTCAAACTCAAGCCTGTTTATGTCTTCTGTAAAGCCAACTAGGTTCTCCACATCCCCATTATTGCCATTATTTTCAGCTAGTTCCTCGTATAGCATCAGTACGTTCTTATTACCGGATACTCAATTTTGGAAACGGGCTGACTTCCGGTCTTCCGCAACTTGCCTGTTTAATGTATATGGTAGTTCAACGATATTACTCGAGGTTTCTTCCATGTCCCCTTGGCGGTGTAAAAGAAAACAAAATGTCAATGTTACTAAAAAACAAAAAACACTTCCAAAGGGTGAAAGCTGCTGTGGCTCCAATAACTATATAAAGCAACACGAAAAAATGCATCCACAGCAACTAAGCACAGCAGTTGTATTCCACAATCTAATCACTGAATGTCCACCAAGTACGAAAAACTAATATAAAATATTTTATTGGAAAGTTAGCGCTTTCACCATAAAGGCTTCATCAGACTTATAAAATCAAAAGAGAATTTCAGACATTTAAATAACATATCATTTCAGCTGATTGGTTGTAACGACATTTGACATCACACATTAATAAACAGCTGTTTAACTTTAAAGCCATATATATGTTTTATGATGACTTTTACATTTGTGTGTTCATTTTGTAATGCATTATGATGACTGTTTTACATTTGTATGTTTCCAAGTTATAATGTATTATGATAACTGTGTTACATTTGTAATTGTTCATGTTGTAATGTATTAAGATCAATGTGTTACATTTGTATATATCCATCTTGCAATGTATTATAATGACTGTTTTACGTTTGTATGACTGTGCTACATTTGTATGTGTTCCTGTTGTAATGTATTATAGGTTCATAGGTTCATAGGTTCATACTAGGCTATCTGCCCAAGGGCATTTATAAGCCTAGCCCATAGTTATGTGGCTTTCGCCACCCCTTTAGTTTGAATAAAAACTATGCCTATCATTTTTCTGTGCCTCTGTCAAGCAGTGACACTGAAGTAATCCCTGGGGTATATCTGCGATCTCCCATCCATTGGTCAAGATTCCTCTTGAACAAGGCCAGCGAGGTGCTCTGCCTCACATGTACCGGGATTTTGTTCCACAGCATAGGGAGTCTCTGGGTGATGAATCTGTCCCTCCAGCACGTTCTATTTATAACCGTGTCAAGGTTTAAGTCTCCCGCCCTTGTGGTTCTGAGGGATCTAGATTTTTTGAGGTGAAGCATATTCATCAAATCTGGGTTTGACATGGCCTTATATGTCAGGCACAGGTCACCTCTGAGCAAGCGGTATGAGACTGAATAAAGCTGGAGTTCTTTCAGTCGGGCAGCATAAGACATATTTTGAGACCCTTTATAGTTTTGATGAGGAACTTTTGGGGCCTTTCAAGCTGCACCAGGACACTGGTCAGATACATTCCGAACGGGTCATCGTACCCAATCATAGCACTAATGAGTGATGAGTACAGGGGACGATGACCTCCCTTGATCTAGATGTGAATCCCTTCATGATCAGGTGGGCGATATAGAAGGTTTTCCTAACTACTTTAGCAACATGAGTGTCAATAAAGACTACTGTCAACTTGGGTCCCCAGATCCCTGATGACTTTTTCTGTGCTCAGTGGATTGTCACCTATATGGTAGCTAGGGGTAACCTTGTTTTTCCCGAAGGGTATGACTATGCATTTTTGGCGTTTAACTTCAGGCCATGGCTCTGGCACCAGTTATCCATTTCTGTGAGGCCCTTCTGGAGGATATCTGTGTCAGATGTGTTTTCGACTATGGCACCCAGTTTGCAGTCATCTGCAAACTTTGTCAGCCATAACCCTCCTGTGTTTGCTTGTACTTCAGAAAAGTAGATGCCGAACAAGAGTGGACCCAGGACTGAGCCCTGTGGGACACCACTTGTGACAGGCTTTGAGTCTGACATGGCTCCAGCAACTCTGACCCTGTGGGTTCTGTCGCTAGCCAGTTTGCAACCCATCTTGTGATGTATGGGTTTACATTCAAGCTGATGAGTTTTTCGATGATACCTGAGTGGGGTATTGTGTCAAGGCCTTTGCCAGGTCGAGGTAGGCTGTATGGACTGCCTTTCCTCATCAATGGCCTTGGTGACTGTCTCAAAAGTCAACCAAGTTTAAGAGGCAGGATCTGCCTTTGACAAAGCCAAACTGGGTTGGATCCAAAGTCTGCAAGTTTCCTATGTCTTTATTTATGAGTTCCATTATGATCCTCTCCATGGCTTTGCAGATAAGGCTTGTCAAGCTAATAGGCGGTAATTTCCAGGGTCTGTGGAGGCACCGCCTTTAAAGTGGGACCACAGTCGCCGTGCACCACTCCTTGGGCACGTATCCTGAGGTGAGGCTAAGATTAAACAGCTGTCCTAACTGTGGGTTTAATTCCTCGTTGAGTTCATGAAGCACACAGCCGGGACACCATCCGTCCCATGGATGCTGTGTTTTTGCCTTAGTGAGGGCAGTTCTCACCTGGGCGTTGGAGATGTTTGGGGGCTACAATCCTCTGGAATAGATATCTCTCCTTTTGGGGAGGGGGAAGTTTGCACTGAACCTGTCAGCCAGTATGTTAGCAATGTGTTTAGGTTCAGTAATTTTCACATCATTTTGAACTAATTCTGAGCATATCTGGGAGTTTCCTCCTAGGTTTCTAACATAGCTAAAGAAGGCCTTATGATTGTCTTTAGAGTCCTTGGCGATTTTTCTCTCAAAATTTGCCTTTGATGATTTTATGAGAGCTCTTAGTTTTTACTTATAATGATCAAAGGTGTCTTACCTTTCAAGGATTTTGCTCTATCTTGTAGTAGCTTCCTCCTTTTGTTGTAGAGCTTGTTTATGGCTGGGGTCCACCAGACTGGACGCTTGCCTTTGGTACAGAGAGTCTTAGTTTTGTTTGGGATTGCCTGATCCATGCAGTCCTGTAGGTGCTGGTAGAAGGCATTTGTAAGTGATTCAGCGGTTTGAGTAATGTTTACCACTGGCTCAGGGGCCTTAAAGGAGACCACACTAGTTTTAGAAGTGTGAAATCGGCTTTTGAGAAGTTTTTCACTGTGGTCTTTTTGTTTCAGGTGGGGGCGGGATGAGGACCTCCAGCGAGATTAGTTTATGATCTGATCTCACCAGTGAGGGTATACTCGGTGTTGAACATTTTGATCCCATGTTCGTGATGATGAGATCAAGTATGTTTTCACCTCTTGTGGGATGGTGACTAGTTGTTCCATGGCATTTGAGTTTATGAACTCCAGGAATCTTTGGGTTAGAGTGTTCGGGCTTGAGTAGTGTTCCCAGTCTATATTAGGGTAGTTGAAGTCACCTAGTATGATGGTGTTTGGAGATACATTTATCCCCTCCAATGTTTTCAGGAAGGCCATGTGAGGTTCCTGCGTTTGAGAGGGTGGCCTGTAACATGCTACAAATTGCAGAGCAGTCTTGCCTATGGTTAATTGCACCTGGATGGTCTCCGATGCATCGTGCGTTGCCACCAACCTTGAGGTGTGGGTGTCCTTTATGAATATGGACCCCCCTCCTTTCTTGGTGTTGTCCGGATTTTGGGGCCGGAACGCATGATATGAGGTGAAACCTGTTAGTGCTGGGGTGCTCTCAGGAGCCTTGAACCAGGTTTCTGTCACAGCACAGACATCGATGTTCTCCATATTGAGAAGGGCCTCGAAAAGTGCATCTTGAGATTGAGACTTCTGGCATTGAGCAGCATTACCCTTAGTTTTTTTCCTTTTGGTGTTCTAGGGTGGTAGGTTTAGAATTTGAGCCTTGCCTAAAAAGGCACTATGGGGTGGCAAGAGCCTTTGCCAATATCCGAAGCCCAGGGTGACAGGTGCAAGCCGCCCCTCATGAAGCAGCTGGCTTGTCCAGCATGTCATCCCAGGCAGACAGACATTGATCCCCTTTGAATGACACCAGAATTTAAGCCAATTATTAAAGCTGATCATGTTATCACTGTATTGTGGCATCATTCTAGGTGAAGGTAGGATACTGCTCAAGGTCAGGGTCATACCTGCCTGGGCTACATAATCAGAGAGCTCCTCGACGCCCCTTTCATGTAGTCCAAGGAGGTACGCCTCAGGTCGCTGACACCAGCGTGGACAATGACTGAGTCGTACTTGTACCTGCTGTTGAGAGACCTGAGTGCTTGCGTTATGTGGCGGATTCTAGCGCCCGACAGGCAGCTTACTGTGACCTTCTCCTTACTCAGTCTGGTGAGGACGCCAGTGTGTCTGACTATGGAATCACCAATGACAAGTGTGTCTGGCATTTTGTTTGGCCTTAAGGGCTGTGACTGTTTGACACTCTGACTGTGTGGTCTATGTGTTGCATGTGTTGGGTCATGAGGTGGTAGTTGTTTGGGTGTCTGCTTTGGTGGCCTCTGCTGTTTTGGTAAATTTTTGATCAGAGCTTCCGAGTATGTCTTTGTGTGAGTATGTGTATGATTTGAAGTTGTGATGGTACCATGTGTGACTGGGTATGTATTGTGTGTGGTTACCTTCTCCTCCTGTCTGGTCTTGCCAGTCCTATGTTGAGAGAGCTCAGCCTCCAGTTTGGCCGTATAGTTGCATCTCTCGCATGTATTTGTGTTTTGTGGGAGAAGGAGAGGATTGTTCAGTGTACATGAGGCAATTGTAACATTGCCTCAATATTCCCAGGTTCACCAGTTGAGCTGAGAGGACACTAGCAACTGATCCCTCGACATACTAGAAGTAGTAGATAAAGAACTTTCAAAGGACTCCGGGGGAAGTGGGTTTTAGGCTGGTGGGGTACTATCTATAATAAGAGTGCTTTATCAAGGTGCAAGTACTGTAGGAGTAAGTGCTAGGCTTTACAGATAGAGAATAGTCTACTTGGGAATCAAGTAGAGATGAACTTTTCAGTTATAGGATATGCTGGTTAGATCAGCAGTACAGTTTAGCGTGTTTTATAGCAGGGGGCTGAAGGGAGCTAGGAATTGGCCCAAAACGACCAATGGACTACTAGTTTCTGGTTTATGATAACTGTGTTATATTTGTAATTCCTCATGTTGTAATTTATTATGACGAATGTTACATTTGTATATCTTCATGTTGTAATGTATTATGATCACTGTGTTACATTTGTGTATGGTCATGTTGTAATGTGTTACGATGATGGTGTTACCTTTGTATGTCTTCATTTGCAATGTATTGTGATGACTGTGTTACATTTATGTGTGTTCATCTTTAATGTATTATAATGACTGTATTACATTTTTATGTTCATGTTGTAATGTACTACGATGACTGTGGTACATTTTTTATATGTTCATGTTGTACTAAATTACGATGATTGTGTTACATTTATATATGTTCATGTTGTAATGTATTATGATGAATGCGTTACATTTGTATTTTTCCATGTTGTAATGTATTATGATGACTGTGTTACATTTATATGTTCATGTTGTAATGTATTAGGATGACTGTGTTACATTTGTGTATGTTCATGTTGTACTGCGTTATGATGACTGTGTTACATTTGTATATGTCTATGTTGTACTATATTACAATGACTGTGTTACATTTGTATATGTTCATGTTGTACTATATTATGATTACTGTGTTACATTTATATATGTTCATGTTGTAATGAATTATGATGACTGTGTTACATTTGTGTATGTTCATGTTGCAATATATTATGATGACTGTTACATTTTTGTATGTTCATGTTGTAATGTATTATGATGATGTTGTTATATTTGTATATGTTAACGTTGTACTATATTACGATGACTGTTTTGCAGTTGTATGTGTTCATGTTGCAATGTATTATGATGACCGTGTTACATTTATATATGTTCATGTAATGTATTATGATGACTGTGTTAAATTTGTGTACGTTCATGTAATGTATTTGATGACTGTGTTACATTTGTGTATGTTCATGTTGTAATATATTATGACTGTGTTACTTTTGTATATGTTCATGTAATGTATTATGATGATGGCATTACATTTGTATATGTTCATGTTGTAATGTATTATGATGACTGTGTTACATTTGTATGTAATGTATTATGATGACTGTGTTACATGTGTGTATGTTCATGATGTAATGTATTATGATGACTGTGTTACTTTTTTTGTATGTTCATGTTGTAATGTATTATGATGACTGTTAACTTTGTGTTTGTTCATGTTGTAATGTATTATGATGAATGTGTTACATCTGTTTGTTTCCAAGTTGTAATGTATTATGATGACTGTGTTACATTTGTATATCTTCGTGTTCTAATGTATTATGATTACTGTGTTACATTTGTATATGTCCATGTTGTAATTTTTTATGATGACTGTGCTAAATTTGTATAAGTTTATTTTTAATGTATTATGCTGACTGCATTAAATTTGTATGTAATGTCTTATGACTATGTTACATTTGTATATGTTCATGTTGCAATATAGGCTGATGACTGTGTTACATTTGTATATGTTCATGTTGTATTGTATTATGATGACTGTGTTACATTTGTGTACATTCATATTGTATTGTTTTCTGATGACTGTGTTACATTTGTGTATGTTCATGTTGTAATGTATTATGACTGTTACGTTTGTGTATGTTCATGTTGTACTATATTATGATGACTGTGTTGCATTTGTATGTGTTCATTTTGCAATGTATTATGATGTCTGTATTACCTTTATATATGTGCATGTTGTAATGTATTATGATGACTGTGTTACATTTGAATATGTTCATGTTGTAATGTATTATGATGACTGTGTTACATTTGTATATGTTCATTTTATAATGCATTATGATGACTGTGTTACATGTGTATGTGTTCATGTTGTAATGTATTATGATGACTGTTACATTTGTATATTTTCATGTTGTAATGGATTATGACTGTGTTACATTGTTATACATTCATGTTGTAATGTATTATGATGACTGTGTTACATTTGTGTATGTTCATGTTGTAATGTATTATAATGACTGTTTTACATTTGTATATGTTCATTTTGTAATGTATTATGATGACTGTTGCATTTGTGTGTTTATATTGTAATGTATTATGATGACTGTGTTACATTTGAATATGCTCATGTTGTAATGTATTATGATGACTGTTTTACATGTGTATGTGTCCATATTGTAATATATAATGATAAGTGTGTTACATTTTTTTATGTTCATGTTGTAGTGTAGTATTATGAATGTGTTACATTTGTATATGTTCTTGTTGTAATGTATCATGATGACTATGTTACATTTGTATATTTTCATGTTGAAACATATTATGACTGGGTTACATTTGTATATGTTCATGTTGTAATGTATTATGCTGACTGTGTTACATTTATATATGTTCATGCTGTAATGTATTATGATGACTGTGTTACATTTGTATATATTCATGTTGCAATGTTGTAATGTATTATGATGACTGTGTTACATTGGTATATGTTAATATTGTAATGTATTATGATGACTGTGTTACATTTGTAGATGTTCATGTGGTAATGTATTATGATGTGTATGCTACAGTGGTATATGTTCATTTTATAATGTATTATGATAACTGTGTTACATTTGTGTTTTCACATTGATTGTATTATGATGACTGTATTACAGTGGTATATGTTTATGCTGTAATATATTATGCTGACTGAGTTTAATTTGTGTATGTTCATGTTGTAATGTATTATGATTGTGTTACACTGGTATATATTCATGTTGTAATGTATTATGATGACTGTTACATTTATATGCAATGTATTATAATGACTGTTACATTTGTATGTGTTCATGTTGTAATGTATTATGATGACTGTGTTACATTTGTATGTAATGTATTATGATGACTGTGTTACATATGTATATGTTCATGTTCTAATGTATTATTATGACTATGTTACATTTGTATATATACATGTAATGCATTATGATGACTGTGTTATATTTGTGTATGCTCATGTTGTAATGTAGCATGATGACTGTGTTATATTTGTATATGTTCATGTTGTACTATATTACGATGACTGTGTTGCATTTGTGTATGTTCATGTTGTAATGTATTATGATGACGGTGTTACATTTGTATGTAATGTATTATGACAACTGTGTTTTATTTGTGTATGCTCATGTTGTAATGTATTATGATGACTGTGTTATATTTGTATATGCTCATGTTGCACTATATTATGATGACTGTGTTGCATTTGTGTATGTTCATGTTGTAATGTAATATGATGATGGTGTTACATTTGTATGTAATACATTATGATGACTGTGTTATATTTGTATATGTTGTACTATATTATGATGACTGTGTTGTATTTGAAAAATGTTCATGTTGTAATGTATTAAGATGAGTGTTACATTTGTATGTAATGTATTATGATGACTGTGTAACGTGTATGTGTCCATGTTGTAATGTATTATGATGACTGTGTTACATTTGTATATGTTCACGTTGTAATGTATTAAGATGACTGTTACATTTGTATGTAATATAGTATGATGACTGTGTTATATGAGAATGTGTCCATGTAATGTATTATGATGCTGTGTTACATTTGTATATGTTCATGTTGTAATGTATTATGACTGTGTTACATGTGTATGTGTTCATGTTGTAATGTGTTATGATGAATGTGTTACATTTGTATATGTCCATCTTGTAATGTATTATGATGACTGCATTGCATTTGTATGACTGTGTTGCATTTGTATGTGTTCCTGTTGTAATGTATTACGATGACTGTGTTACATTTATGTATGTTTTTGTTGTAATGTGTTACGATGATGGTGTTATATTTGTATACGTTCAAGTTGCAATGTATTATGATGACTCTATTACATTGGTGGGCGTTCATGTTGTAATGTATTATGATGACTGTTTTACATTTGTGTATGTTCATGTTGTAATGTACTACTATGACTATGTCACATTTGTATCTGTTTATGTTGTAGTATATTACGATGACTGTGTTACTTTTATATATGCTCATTTTGTAATGCATTATGATGACTATGTTACATTTGTGTATTTTCATGTTCTAATGTATTATGATGACTGTTACATTTGTGTAAGTTCATGTTGTAATGCATTATGATGACTGTGTTATATTTGTATATGTTCATGGTGTGCTATATTACAATGACTGTGTTGCATTTGTTTAAGTTCATGTTGCAATGCATTATGATGACCATGTTACATTTGTATGTAATGTATTATGATGACTGTGTTACATTTGTGTATGTTCATATTGTAATATATTATGATGACTGTGTTACAATTGTGTATGTTCATGTTGTAATGTATTTTGATGACTGTGTTACATTTGTATATGTTCATGTTGTAATGTATTATGACTGTGTTACATTTGTGTATGTTCATGTTTTAATGTATTATGACGACTGTGTCACATTTGTATGTATTGTATTATGATGACTTTGTTAAATTTGTATATGTTCATGTTGTGAAGTATTATGATGACTGTGTTACATCTGTTTGTTTCCATGTTACGTATTATGACTGTTTTACATTTGGATATGTTCATGTTTTAATGTATTATGATTACTGTGTTACATTTGTATATGTCCATGTTGTAATTTATTATGATGACTGTGTTACATTTGTATAAGTTGATGTTTTAATGTATTATGATGACTGTGTTACATTTGTATGTAATGTCTTATGATGACTCTGTTACATTTGTATATGTTTATGTTGTAATATATTCTGATGACTGTGTTCCATTTGTATGTGTTCGTGCTGTAATGTATTATGACTGTGTTAAATTTGTGTATGTTCATGTTGTATTGTGTTCTGATGACTGTGCTACATTTGTGTATGTTCAAGTTGTAATGTGTTATGATTATTGTTATGTTTGTGTATGTTCATGTTGTACTATATTATGATAACTGTGTTGCATTTGTATGTGTTCATTTTGCAATGTATTATGATGACTGTGTTACATTTATATACATTGATGTTGTAATGTATTATGATGACTGTGTTACATTTGTATAAGCTCATGTTGTAAGGTTTTATGATGACTGTGTTACATTTTGTATATGTTCCTCTTGTAATGTATTATGATGACTGTGTTACATTTGTGTATGTTCATGTTGTAATGTATTATGATGACTGTGTTACATTTGTGTATGTTGATGTTGTAATGTATTATGCTGACTGTTGCATTTGTGTTTCATACTGTAATGTATTATCATGACTGTGTTACATCTGTATCTTTCCAAGTTGTAATGTATTATGAGGACTGTGTTACATTTGTGTATGTTCATATTGTAATGTTTTATGATGACTTTTACATTTGTGTGTTCATTTTGTAATGCATTATGATGACTGTTTTACATTTGAATGTTTCCAAGTTGTAATGTATTATGATGACTGTGTTACATTTGTAATTGTTCTTGTTGTAATGTATTAAGATGAATGTGTTACATTTGTATACGTCCATTTTGTAATGTATTATGATGACTGTTTTAGATTTGTATGACTGTTACATTTGTATGTGTTCCTGTTGTAATGTATTATGATGACTGTGTTACATTTCTATTTCCTCATGTAATTTATTATGATGAATGTTACATTTGTATATCTTCATGTTGTAATATATCATGATCACTGTGTTACATTTGTGTATGTTCATGTTGTAATGTGTTACGATGATGGTGTTACATTTGTATGTGTTCATTTGCAATGTATTATGATGACTGTGTTACATTTGTGTGTGTTCAACTTTAATGTATTATGATGACTGTGTTACATTTGTTTGTGTTCATCTTTAATGTATTATGATGACTGTGTTACATTTGTGTACGTTCATGTTGTGATGTATTACGATGACTGTGTTATGTTTATATATATTCATGTTGTAATGTATTATGATGAATGTGTTACATTTGTATTTCTCCATGTTGTAATGTATTATGATGACTGTGTTACATTTGTGTATGCTCATGTTGTACTGTGTTATGATGACTGTGTTACATTT
The DNA here is from genome assembly GCF_019279795.1 of Protopterus annectens. Taxonomy (NCBI): domain Eukaryota; kingdom Metazoa; phylum Chordata; order Ceratodontiformes; family Protopteridae; genus Protopterus; species Protopterus annectens. The sequence goes on from NC_056733.1 coordinate 948,567,586, forward strand.
GTATATTTTTATGTTGTACTATATTACGATGATGGTGTTACATTTGTATATGTTCATGTTGTACTATATTATGATTACTGTGTTACATTTATATATGTTCCTGTTGTAATGAATTATGATAACTGTGTTACATTTGTGTATGTTCATGTTGCAATGTATTATGATGACTGTTTCATTTGTGTATGTTCATGTTGTAATGTATTATGATGACGTTGTTATATTTGTATATGTTCATGTTGTACTATATTACGATGACTGTTTTGCAGTTGTCTGTGTTCATGTTAAAATGTATTATGATGAATGTTTTACATTTGTATTTCTCCATGTTGTAATTTATTATGGTGACTGTTTCATTTGTATATGTTCTTGTTGTAATATATTATGATGAGTGTGTTACATTTGTGTATGTTCATGTTGTACTGTATTATGATGACTGTGTTACATTTGTATATGTTCATGTTGTACTATATTACAATTGCTGTGTTACATTTATATATGTTCATGTTGTAATGTATTATGATGACTGTGTTACATTTGTGTATGTTCGTGTTGCAATGTGTTATGATGATGTTGTTATATTTGTATATGTTCACGTTGTACTATATTACGATGACTGTTTTGCAGTTGTATGTGTTCATGTTGCAATGTATTATGATGACCGTGTTACATTTATATATGGTCATGTTGTAAAGTATTATGATGTCTGTGTTACATTTGTATATGCTCATGTTGTAATGTATTATGATGACTGTGTTAGATTTGTATATGTTCATGTTATAATGTATTGTAATGACTGTTACATTTGTGTATGTTCATGTTGTAATGGATTATGTTGACTGTGTTACATTTGTATGTAATGTATTATGATGAATGTGTTACATGTGTGTATGTTCATGTTTTAATGTATTATGATGACTGTTACATTTGTGTGTGTTCATGTTGTAATGTATTATGATGACTGTGTTACATCTGTTTGTGTCCAAGTTGTAATGTATTATGATGTATTATGATGACTGTGTTACATTTGTATATGTTCTTGTTCTAATGTATTATGATTACTGTGTTACATTTGTATATGTCCATGTTGAAATTTATTATGATGACTGTGTCACATTTGTATAAGTTCATTTTAATGTATTATGATGACTGTGTTAAATTTGTATGTAATGTCTTATGACTGTGTTACATTTGTATATGTTCATGTTGCAATATAGTCTGACTGTGTTACATTTGTATATGTTCATGTTGCAATGTATTATTGTGACTGTTACATTTGTGTACATTCACGTTGTATTGTTTTCTGATGACTGTGTTACATTTGTGTATGTTCATGTGGTATTGTTTTCTTATGACTGTGTTACATTTGTGTATGTTCATGTTGTAATGTATTATGATGACTGTTACATTTTTGTATGTTCATGTTGTAATGTATTATGATGATGTTGTTATATTTGTATATGTTAACGTTGTACTATATTACGATGACTGTTTTGCAGTTGTATGTGTTCATGTTGCAATGTATTATGATGACCGTGTTACATTTATATATGTTCATGTAATGTATTATGATGACTGTGTTAAATTTGTGTACGTTCATGTAATGTATTTGATGACTGTGTTACATTTGTGTATGTTCATGTTGTAATATATTATGACTGTGTTACTTTTGTATATGTTCATGTAATGTATTATGATGATGGCATTACATTTGTATATGTTCATGTTGTAATGTATTATGATGACTGTGTTACATTTGTATGTAATGTATTATGATGACTGTGTTACATGTGTGTATGTTCATGATGTAATGTATTATGATGACTGTGTTACTTTTTTTGTATGTTCATGTTGTAATGTATTATGATGACTGTTAACTTTGTGTTTGTTCATGTTGTAATGTATTATGATGAATGTGTTACATCTGTTTGTTTCCAAGTTGTAATGTATTATGATGACTGTGTTACATTTGTATATCTTCGTGTTCTAATGTATTATGATTACTGTGTTACATTTGTATATGTCCATGTTGTAATTTTTTATGATGACTGTGCTAAATTTGTATAAGTTTATTTTTAATGTATTATGCTGACTGCATTAAATTTGTATGTAATGTCTTATGACTATGTTACATTTGTATATGTTCATGTTGCAATATAGGCTGATGACTGTGTTACATTTGTATATGTTCATGTTGTATTGTATTATGATGACTGTGTTACATTTGTGTACATTCATATTGTATTGTTTTCTGATGACTGTGTTACATTTGTGTATGTTCATGTTGTAATGTATTATGACTGTTACGTTGTGTATGTTCATGTTGTACTATATTATGATGACTGTGTTGCATTTGTATGTGTTCATTTTGCAATGTATTATGATGTCTGTATTACCTTTATATATGTGCATGTTGTAATGTATTATGATGACTGTGTTACATTTGAATATGTTCATGTTGTAATGTATTATGATGACTGTGTTACATTTGTATATGTTCATTTTATAATGCATTATGATGACTGTGTTACATGTGTATGTGTTCATGTTGTAATGTATTATGATGACTGTTACATTTGTATATTTTCATGTTGTAATGGATTATGACTGTGTTACATTGTTATACATTCATGTTGTAATGTATTATGATGACTGTGTTACATTTGTGTATGTTCATGTTGTAATGTATTATAATGACTGTTTTACATTTGTATATGTTCATTTTGTAATGTATTATGATGACTGTTGCATTTGTGTGTTTATATTGTAATGTATTATGATGACTGTGTTACATTTGAATATGCTCATGTTGTAATGTATTATGATGACTGTTTTACATGTGTATGTGTCCATATTGTAATATATAATGATAAGTGTGTTACATTTTTTTATGTTCATGTTGTAGTGTAGTATTATGAATGTGTTACATTTGTATATGTTCTTGTTGTAATGTATCATGATGACTATGTTACATTTGTATATTTTCATGTTGAAACATATTATGACTGGGTTACATTTGTATATGTTCATGTTGTAATGTATTATGCTGACTGTGTTACATTTATATATGTTCATGCTGTAATGTATTATGATGACTGTGTTACATTTGTATATATTCATGTTGCAATGTTGTAATGTATTATGATGACTGTGTTACATTGGTATATGTTAATATTGTAATGTATTATGATGACTGTGTTACATTTGTAGATGTTCATGTGGTAATGTATTATGATGTGTATGCTACAGTGGTATATGTTCATTTTATAATGTATTATGATAACTGTGTTACATTTGTGTTTTCATTGATTGTATTATGATGACTGTATTACAGTGGTATATGTTTATGCTGTAATGTATTATGCTGACTGAGTTTAATTTGTGTATGTTCATGTTGTAATGTATTATGATTGTGTTACACTGGTATATATTCATGTTGTAATGTATTATGATGACTGTTACATTTATATGCAATGTATTATAATGACTGTTACATTTGTATGTGTTCATGTTGTAATGTATTATGATGACTGTGTTACATTTGTATGTAATGTATTATGATGACTGTGTTACATATGTATATGTTCATGTTCTAATGTATTATTATGACTATGTTACATTTGTATATATACATGTAATGCATTATGATGACTGTGTTATATTTGTGTATGCTCATGTTGTAATGTAGCATGATGACTGTGTTATATTTGTATATGTTCATGTTGTACTATATTACGATGACTGTGTTGCATTTGTGTATGTTCATGTTGTAATGTATTATGATGACGGTGTTACATTTGTATGTAATGTATTATGACAACTGTGTTTTATTTGTGTATGCTCATGTTGTAATGTATTATGATGACTGTGTTATATTTGTATATGCTCATGTTGCACTATATTATGATGACTGTGTTGCATTTGTGTATGTTCATGTTGTAATGTAATATGATGATGGTGTTACATTTGTATGTAATGCATTATGATGACTGTGTTATATTTGTATATGTTGTACTATATTATGATGACTGTGTTGTATTTGAAAAATGTTCATGTTGTAATGTATTAAGATGAGTGTTACATTTGTATGTAATGTATTATGATGACTGTGTAACGTGTATGTGTCCATGTTGTAATGTATTATGATGACTGTGTTACATTTGTATATGTTCACGTTGTAATGTATTAAGATGACTGTTACATTTGTATGTAATATAGTATGATGACTGTGTTATATGAGAATGTGTCCATGTAATGTATTATGATGCTGTGTTACATTTGTATATGTTCATGTTGTAATGTATTATGACTGTGTTACATGTATGTGTTCATGTTGTAATGTGTTATGATGAATGTGTTACATTTGTATATGTCCATCTTGTAATGTATTATGATGACTGCATTGCATTTGTATGACTGTGTTGCATTTGTATGTGTTCCTGTTGTAATGTATTACGATGACTGTGTTACATTTATGTATGTTTTTGTTGTAATGTGTTACGATGATGGTGTTATATTTGTATACGTTCAAGTTGCAATGTATTATGATGACTCTATTACATTGGTGGGCGTTCATGTTGTAATGTATTATGATGACTGTTTTACATTTGTGTATGTTCATGTTGTAATGTACTACTATGACTATGTCACATTTGTATCTGTTTATGTTGTAGTATATTACGATGACTGTGTTACTTTTATATATGCTCATTTTGTAATGCATTATGATGACTATGTTACATTTGTGTATTTTCATGTTCTAATGTATTATGATGACTGTTACATTTGTGTAAGTTCATGTTGTAATGCATTATGATGACTGTGTTATATTTGTATATGTTCATGGTGTGCTATATTACAATGACTGTGTTGCATTTGTTTAAGTTCATGTTGCAATGCATTATGATGACCATGTTACATTTGTATGTAATGTATTATGATGACTGTGTTACATTTGTGTATGTTCATATTGTAATATATTATGATGACTGTGTTACAATTGTGTATGTTCATGTTGTAATGTATTTTGATGACTGTGTTACATTTGTATATGTTCATGTTGTAATGTATTATGACTGTGTTACATTTGTGTATGTTCATGTTTTAATGTATTATGACGACTGTGTCACATTTGTATGTATTGTATTATGATGACTTTGTTAAATTTGTATATGTTCATGTTGTGAAGTATTATGATGACTGTGTTACATCTGTTTGTTTCCATGTTACGTATTATGACTGTTTTACATTTGATATGTTCATGTTTTAATGTATTATGATTACTGTGTTACATTTGTATATGTCCATGTTGTAATTTATTATGATGACTGTGTTACATTTGTATAAGTTGATGTTTTAATGTATTATGATGACTGTGTTACATTTGTATGTAATGTCTTATGATGACTCTGTTACATTTGTATATGTTTATGTTGTAATATATTCTGATGACTGTGTTCCATTTGTATGTGTTCGTGCTGTAATGTATTATGACTGTGTTAAATTTGTGTATGTTCATGTTGTATTGTGTTCTGATGACTGTGCTACATTTGTGTATGTTCAAGTTGTAATGTGTTATGATTATTGTTATGTTTGTGTATGTTCATGTTGTACTATATTATGATAACTGTGTTGCATTTGTATGTGTTCATTTTGCAATGTATTATGATGACTGTGTTACATTTATATACGTTGATGTTGTAATGTATTATGATGACTGTGTTACATTTGTATAAGCTCATGTTGTAAGGTTTTATGATGACTGTGTTACATTTTGTATATGTTCCTCTTGTAACGTATTATGATGACTGTGTTACATTTGTGCATGTTCATGTTGTAATGTATTATGATGACTGTGTTACATTTGTGTATGTTGATGTTGTAATGTATTATGCTGACTGTTGCATTTGTGTTTCATACTGTAATGTATTATCATGACTGTGTTACATCTGTATCTTTCCAAGTTGTAATGTATTATGAGGACTGTGTTACATTTGTGTATGTTCATATTGTAATGTTTTATGATGACTTTTACATTTGTGTGTTCATTTTGTAATGCATTATGATGACTGTTTTACATTTGAATGTTTCCAAGTTGTAATGTATTATGATGACTGTGTTACATTTGTAATTGTTCTTGTTGTAATGTATTAAGATGAATGTGTTACATTTGTATACGCCCATTTTGTAATGTATTATGATGACTGTTTTAGATTTGTATGACTGTTACATTTGTATGTGTTCCTGTTGTAATGTATTATGATGACTGTGTTACATTTCTATTTCCTCATGTAATTTATTATGATGAATGTTACATTTGTATATCTTCATGTTGTAATATATCATGATCACTGTGTTACATTTGTATGTTCATGTTGTAATGTGTTACGATGATGGTGTTACATTTGTATGTGTTCATTTGCAATGTATTATGATGACTGTGTTACATTTGTGTGTGTTCAACTTTAATGTATTATGATGACTGTGTTACATTTGTTTGTGTTCATCTTTAATGTATTATGATGACTGTGTTACATTTGTGTACGTTCATGTTGTGATGTATTACGATGACTGTGTTATGTTTATATATATTCATGTTGTAATGTATTATGATGAATGTGTTACATTTGTATTTCTCCATGTTGTAATGTATTATGATGACTGTGTTACATTTGTGTATGCTCATGTTGTACTGTGTTATGATGACTGTGTTACATTTGTATATTTTTATGTTGTACTATATTACGATGATGGTGTTACATTTGTATATGTTCATGTTGTACTATATTATGATTACTGTGTTACATTTATATATGTTCCTGTTGTAATGAATTATGATAACTGTGTTACATTTGTGTATGTTCATGTTGCAATGTATTATGATGACTGTTTCATTTGTGTATGTTCATGTTGTAATGTATTATGATGACGTTGTTATATTTGTATATGTTCATGTTGTACTATATTACGATGACTGTTTTGCAGTTGTCTGTGTTCATGTTAAAATGTATTATGATGAATGTTTTACATTTGTATTTCTCCATGTTGTAATTTATTATGGTGACTGTTTCATTTGTATATGTTCTTGTTGTAATATATTATGATGAGTGTGTTACATTTGTGTATGTTCATGTTGTACTGTATTATGATGACTGTGTTACATTTGTATATGTTCATGTTGTACTATATTACAATTGCTGTGTTACATTTATATATGTTCATGTTGTAATGTATTATGATGACTGTGTTACATTTGTGTATGTTCGTGTTGCAATGTGTTATGATGATGTTGTTATATTTGTATATGTTCACGTTGTACTATATTACGATGACTGTTTTGCAGTTGTATGTGTTCATGTTGCAATGTATTATGATGACCGTGTTACATTTATATATGGTCATGTTGTAAAGTATTATGATGTCTGTGTTACATTTGTATATGCTCATGTTGTAATGTATTATGATGACTGTGTTAGATTTGTATATGTTCATGTTATAATGTATTGTAATGACTGTTACATTTGTGTATGTTCATGTTGTAATGGATTATGTTGACTGTGTTACATTTGTATGTAATGTATTATGATGAATGTGTTACATGTGTGTATGTTCATGTTTTAATGTATTATGATGACTGTTACATTTGTGTGTGTTCATGTTGTAATGTATTATGATGACTGTGTTACATCTGTTTGTGTCCAAGTTGTAATGTATTATGATGTATTATGATGACTGTGTTACATTTGTATATGTTCTTGTTCTAATGTATTATGATTACTGTGTTACATTTGTATATGTCCATGTTGAAATTTATTATGATGACTGTGTCACATTTGTATAAGTTCATTTTTAATGTATTATGATGACTGTGTTAAATTTGTATGTAATGTCTTATGACTGTGTTACATTTGTATATGTTCATGTTGCAATATAGTCTGACTGTGTTACATTTGTATATGTTCATGTTGCAATGTATTATTGTGACTGTTACATTTGTGTACATTCACGTTGTATTGTTTTCTGATGACTGTGTTACATTTGTGTATGTTCATGTGGTATTGTTTTCTTATGACTGTGTTACATTTGTGTATGTTCATGTTGTAATGTATTATGATGACTGTTACATTTTTGTATGTTCATGTTGTAATGTATTATGATGATGTTGTTATATTTGTATATGTTAACGTTGTACTATATTACGATGACTGTTTTGCAGTTGTATGTGTTCATGTTGCAATGTATTATGATGACCGTGTTACATTTATATATGTTCATGTAATGTATTATGATGACTGTGTTAAATTTGTGTACGAGCATGTAATGTATTTGATGACTGTGTTACATTTGTGTATGTTCATGTTGTAATATATTATGACTGTGTTACTTTTGTATATGTTCATGTAATGTATTATGATGATGGCATTACATTTGTATATGTTCATGTTGTAATGTATTATGATGACTGTGTTACATTTGTATGTAATGTATTATGATGACTGTGTTACATGTGTGTATGTTCATGTTGTTATGTATTATGATGACTGTGTTACTTTTTGTATGTTCATGTTGTAATGTATTATGATGACTGTTAACTTTGTGTTTGTTCATGTTGTAATGTATTATGATGAATGTGTTACATCTGTTTGTTTCAAGTTGTAATGTATTATGATGACTGTGTTACATTTGTATATCTTCGTGTTCTAATGTATTATGATTACTGTGTTACATTTGTATATGTCCATGTTGTAATTTTTTATGATGACTGTGCTAAATTTGTATAAGTTTATTTTTAATGTATTATGCTGACTGCATTAAATTTGTATGTAATGTCTTATGACTATGTTACATTTGTATATGTTCATGTTGCAATATAGGCTGATGACTGTGTTACATTTGTATATGTTCATGTTGTATTGTATTATGATGACTGTGTTACATTTGTGTACATTCATATTGTATTGTTTTCTGATGACTGTGTTACATTTGTGTATGTTCATGTTGCAATATATTATGATGACTGTTACATTTTTGTATGTTCATGTTGTAATGTATTATGATGATGTTGTTATATTTGTATATGTTAACGTTGTACTATATTACGATGACTGTTTTGCAGTTGTATGTGTTCATGTTGCAATGTATTATGATGACCGTGTTACATTTATATATGTTCATGTAATGTATTATGATGACTGTGTTAAATTTGTGTACGTTCATGTAATGTATTTGATGACTGTGTTACATTTGTGTATGTTCATGTTGTAATATATTATGACTGTGTTACTTTTGTATATGTTCATGTAATGTATTATGATGATGGCATTACATTTGTATATGTTCATGTTGTAATGTATTATGATGACTGTGTTACATTTGTATGTAATGTATTATGATGACTGTGTTACATGTGTGTATGTTCATGATGTAATGTATTATGATGACTGTGTTACTTTTTTTGTATGTTCATGTTGTAATGTATTATGATGACTGTTAACTTTGTGTTTGTTCATGTTGTAATGTATTATGATGACTGTGTTACATTTGTATATCTTCGTGTTCTAATGTATTATGATTACTGTGTTACATTTGTATATGTCCATGTTGTAATTTTTTATGATGACTGTGCTAAATTTGTATAAGTTTATTTTTAATGTATTATGCTGACTGCATTAAATTTGTATGTAATGTCTTATGACTATGTTACATTTGTATATGTTCATGTTGCAATATAGGCTGATGACTGTGTTACATTTGTATATGTTCATGTTGTATTGTATTATGATGACTGTGTTACATTTGTGTACATTCATATTGTATTGTTTTCTGATGACTGTGTTACATTTGTGTATGTTCATGTTGTAATGTATTATGACTGTTACGTTTGTGTATGTTCATGTTGTACTATATTATGATGACTGTGTTGCATTTGTATGTGTTCATTTTGCAATGTATTATGATGTCTGTATTACCTTTATATATGTGCATGTTGTAATGTATTATGATGACTGTGTTACATTTGAATATGTTCATGTTGTAATGTATTATGATGACTGTGTTACATGTGTATGTGTTCATGTTGTAATGTATTATGATGACTGTTACATTTGTATATTTTCATGTTGTAATGGATTATGACTGTGTTACATTGTTATACATTCATGTTGTAATGTATTATGATGACTGTGTTACATTTGTGTATGTTCATGTTGTAATGTATTATAATGACTGTTTTACATTTGTATATGTTCATTTTGTAATGTATTATGATGACTGTTGCATTTGTGTGTTTATATTGTAATGTATTATGATGACTGTGTTACATTTGAATATGCTCATGTTGTAATGTATTATGATGACTGTTTTACATGTGTATGTGTCCATATTGTAATATATAATGATAAGTGTGTTACATTTTTTTATGTTCATGTTGTAGTGTAGTATTATGAATGTGTTACATTTGTATATGTTCTTGTTGTAATGTATCATGATGACTATGTTACATTTGTATATTTTCATGTTGAAACATATTATGACTGGGTTACATTTGTATATGTTCATGTTGTAATGTATTATGCTGACTGTGTTACATTTATATATGTTCATGCTGTAATGTATTATGATGACTGTGTTACATTTGTATATATTCATGTTGCAATGTTGTAATGTATTATGATGACTGTGTTACATTGGTATATGTTAATATTGTAATGTATTATGATGACTGTGTTACATTTGTAGATGTTCATGTGGTAATGTATTATGATGTGTATGCTACAGTGGTATATGTTCATTTTATAATGTATTATTATAACTGTGTTACATTTGTGTTTTCACATTGATTGTATTATGATGACTGTATTACAGTGGTATATGTTTATGCTGTAATGTATTATGCTGACTGAGTTTAATTTGTGTATGTTCATGTTGTAATGTATTATGATTGTGTTACACTGGTATATATTCATGTTGTAATGTATTATGATGACTGTTACATTTATATGTAATGTATTATAATGACTGTTACATTTGTATGTGTTCATGTTGTAATGTATTATGATGACTGTGTTACATTTGTATGTAATGTATTATGATGACTGTGTTACATATGTATATGTTCATGTTCTAATGTATTATTATGACTATGTTACATTTGTATATATACATGTAATGCATTATGATGACTGTGTTATATTTGTGTATGCTCATGTTGTAATGTAGCATGATGACTGTGTTATATTTGTATATGTTCATGTTGTACTATATACGATGACTGTGTTGCATTTGTGTATGTTCATGTTGTAATGTATTATGATGACGGTGTTACATTTGTATGTAATGTATTATGACAACTGTGTTTTATTTGTGTATGCTCATGTTGTAATGTATTATGATGACTGTGTTATATTTGTATATGCTCATGTTGCACTATATTATGATGACTGTGTTGCATTTGTGTATGTTCATGTTGTAATGTAATATGATGATGGTGTTACATTTGTATGTAATGCATTATGATGACTGTGTTATATTTGTATATGTTGTACTATATTATGATGACTGTGTTGTATTTGAAAAATGTTCATGTTGTAATGTATTAAGATGAGTGTTACATTTGTATGTAATGTATTATGATGACTGTGTAACGTATGTGTCCATGTTGTAATGTATTATGATGACTGTGTTACATTTGTATATGTTCACGTTGTAATGTATTAAGATGACTGTTACATTTGTATGTAATATAGTATGATGACTGTGTTATATGAGAATGTGTCCATGTAATGTATTATGATGCTGTGTTACATTTGTATATGTTCATGTTGTAATGTATTATGACTGTGTTACATGTGTATGTGTTCATGTTGTAATGTGTTATGATGAATGTGTTACATTTGTATATGTCCATCTTGTAATGTATTATGATGACTGCATTGCATTTGTATGACTGTGTTGCATTTGTATGTGTTCCTGTTGTAATGTATTACGATGACTGTGTTACATTTATGTATGTTTTTGTTGTAATGTGTTACGATGATGGTGTTATATTTGTATCGCTCAAGTTGCAATGTATTATGATGACTCTATTACATTGGTGGGCGTTCATGTTGTAATGTATTATGATGACTGTTTTACATTTGTGTATGTTCATGTTGTAATGTACTACTATGACTATGTCACATTTGTATCTGTTTATGTTGTAGTATATTACGATGACTGTGTTACTTTTATATATGCTCATTTTGTAATGCATTATGATGACTATGTTACATTTGTGTATTTTCATGTTCTAATGTATTATGATGACTGTTACATTTGTGTAAGTTCATGTTGTAATGCATTATGATGACTGTGTTATATTTGTATATGTTCATGGTGTGCTATATTACAATGACTGTGTTGCATTTGTTTAAGTTCATGTTGCAATGCATTATGATGACCATGTTACATTTGTATGTAATGTATTATGATGACTGTGTTACATTTGTGTATGTTCATATTGTAATATATTATGATGACTGTGTTACAATTGTGTATGTTCATGTTGTAATGTATTTTGATGACTGTGTTACATTTGTATATGTTCATGTTGTAATGTATTATGACTGTGTTTCATTTGTGTATGTTCATGTTTTAATGTATTATGACGACTGTGTCACATTTGTATGTATTGTATTATGATGACTTTGTTAAATTTGTATATGTTCATGTTGTGAAGTATTATGATGACTGTGTTACATCTGTTTGTTTCCATGTTACGTATTATGACTGTTTTACATTTGGATATGTTCATGTTTTAATGTATTATGATTACTGTGTTACATTTGTATATGTCCATGTTGTAATTTATTATGATGACTGTGTTACATTTGTATAAGTTGATGTTTTAATGTATTATGATGACTGTGTTACATTTGTATGTAATGTCTTATGATGACTCTGTTACATTTGTATATGTTTATGTTGTAATATATTCTGATGACTGTGTTCCATTTGTATGTGTTCGTGCTGTAATGTATTATGACTGTGTTAAATTTGTGTATGTTCATGTTGTATTGTGTTCTGATGACTGTGCTACATTTGTGTATGTTCAAGTTGTAATGTGTTATGATTATTGTTATGTTTGTGTATGTTCATGTTGTACTATATTATGATAACTGTGTTGCATTTGTATGTGTTCATTTTGCAATGTATTATGATGACTGTGTTACATTTATATACGTTGATGTTGTAATGTATTATGATGACTGTGTTACATTTGTATAAGCTCATGTTGTAAGGTTTTATGATGACTGTGTTACATTTTGTATATGTTCCTCTTGTAACGTATTATGATGACTGTGTTACATTTGTGTATGTTCATGTTGTAATGTATTATGATGACTGTGTTACATTTGTGTATGTTGATGTTGTAATGTATTATGCTGACTGTTGCATTTGTGTTTCATACTGTAATGTATTATCATGACTGTGTTACATCTGTATCTTTCAAGTTGTAATGTATTATGAGGACTGTGTTACATTTGTGTATGTTCATATTGTAATGTTTTATGATGACTTTTACATTTGTGTGTTCATTTTGTAATGCATTATGATGACTGTTTTACATTTGAATGTTTCCAAGTTGTAATGTATTATGATGACTGTGTTACATTTGTAATTGTTCTTGTTGTAATGTATTAAGATGAATGTGTTACATTTGTATACGTCCATTTTGTAATGTATTATGATGACTGTTTTAGATTTGTATGACTGTTACATTTGTATGTGTTCCTGTTGTAATGTATTATGATGACTGTGTTACATTTCTATTTCCTCATGTAATTTATTATGATGAATGTTACATTTGTATATCTTCATGTTGTAATATATCATGATCACTGTGTTACATTTGTGTATGTTCATGTTGTAATGTGTTACGATGATGGTGTTACATTTGTATGTGTTCATTTGCAATGTATTATGATGACTGTGTTACATTTGTGTGTGTTCAACTTTAATGTATTATGATGACTGTGTTACATTTGTTTGTGTTCATCTTTAATGTATCATGATGACTGTGTTACATTTGTGTACGTTCATGTTGTGATGTATTACGATGACTGTGTTATGTTTATATATATTCATGTTGTAATGTATTATGATGAATGTGTTACATTTGTATTTCTCCATGTTGTAATGTATTATGATGACTGTGTTACATTTGTGTATGCTCATGTTGTACTGTGTTATGATGACTGTGTTACATTTGTATATTTTTATGTTGTACTATATTACGATGATGGTGTTACATTTGTATATGTTCATGTTGTACTATATTATGATTACTGTGTTACATTTATATATGTTCCTGTTGTAATGAATTATGATAACTGTGTTACATTTGTGTATGTTCATGTTGCAATGTATTATGATGACTGTTTCATTTGTGTATGTTCATGTTGTAATGTATTATGATGACGTTGTTATATTTGTATATGTTCATGTTGTACTATATTACGATGACTGTTTTGCAGTTGTCTGTGTTCATGTTAAAATGTATTATGATGAATGTTTTACATTTGTATTTCTCCATGTTGTAATTTATTATGGTGACTGTTTCATTTGTATATGTTCTTGTTGTAATATATTATGATGAGTGTGTTACATTTGTGTATGTTCATGTTGTACTGTATTATGATGACTGTGTTACATTTGTATATGTTCATGTTGTACTATATTACAATTGCTGTGTTACATTTATATATGTTCATGTTGTAATGTATTATGATGACTGTGTTACATTTGTGTATGTTCGTGTTGCAATGTGTTATGATGATGTTGTTATATTTGTATATGTTCACGTTGTACTATATTACGATGACTGTTTTGCAGTTGTATGTGTTCATGTTGCAATGTATTATGATGACCGTGTTACATTTATATATGGTCATGTTGTAAAGTATTATGATGTCTGTGTTACATTTGTATATGCTCATGTTGTAATGTATTATGATGACTGTGTTAGATTTGTATATGTTCATGTTATAATGTATTGTAATGACTGTTACATTTGTGTATGTTCATGTTGTAATGGATTATGTTGACTGTGTTACATTTGTATGTAATGTATTATGATGAATGTGTTACATGTGTGTATGTTCATGTTTTAATGTATTATGATGACTGTTACATTTGTGTGTGTTCATGTTGTAATGTATTATGATGACTGTGTTACATCTGTTTGTGTCCAAGTTGTAATGTATTATGATGTATTATGATGACTGTGTTACATTTGTATATGTTCTTGTTCTAATGTATTATGATTACTGTGTTACATTTGTATATGTCCATGTTGAAATTTATTATGATGACTGTGTCACATTTGTATAAGTTCATTTTTAATGTATTATGATGACTGTGTTAAATTTGTATGTAATGTCTTATGACTGTGTTACATTTGTATATGTTCATGTTGCAATATAGTCTGACTGTGTTACATTTGTATATGTTCATGTTGCAATGTATTATTGTGACTGTTACATTTGTGTACATTCACGTTGTATTGTTTTCTGATGACTGTGTTACATTTGTGTATGTTCATGTGGTATTGTTTTCTTATGACTGTGTTACATTTGTGTATGTTCATGTTGTAATGTATTATGATGACTGTTACGTTTATGTATGTTTATGTTGTGCTACATTATGATGACTGTTGCATTTGTATGTGTTCATTTTGCAATGTATTATGATGACCGTGTTACCTTCATATACTTTCATGTTGTAATGTATTATGATGACTGTGTTACGTTTATATATGTTCATGTTGTAATGTATTATGATGAATGTGTTACATTTGTATTTCTCCATGTTGTAATGTATTATGATGAATGTGTTACATTTGTATTTCTCCATGTTGTAATGTATTATGATGAATGTGTTACATTTGTATTTCTCCATGTTGTAATGTATTATGATGACTGTGTTAGATTTGTGTATGCTCATGTTGTAGTGTGTTATGATGACTGTGTTACTTTTGTATATTTTTATGTTGTACTATATTACGATGACTGTGTTACATTTGTATATTTTTATGTTGTACTATATTACGATGACTGTGTTACATTTATATATGTTCCTGTTGTAATGAATTATGATGACTGTATTACATTTATATATGCTCATGTTGTAAAGTATTATGATGACTGTGTTAAATTTGTATATGTTCATGTTGTAACATAGTATGATGACTGTGTTATATTTTTATCTAATGTATTATAATGACTGTATTACATTTGTGTACGTTCATGTAATGTATTGTGATGACTGTGTTACATTTCTATATGTTCATGTTGTATTATATTTTGACTGTTTTACATTTGTATATGTTCATGTAATGTATTATGATGACTGCATTACATTTGTGTATGTCCATGTTGTAATGTAATAGGATGACTGTGTTACATTTGTATGTAATGTATTATGATGACTGTGTTACATGTGTGTATGTTCATGTTTTAATGTATTATGATGACTGTTACATTTGTGTGTGTTCATGTTGTAATGTATTATGATAACTGTGTTGCATCTGTTTGTGTCCAAGTTGTAATGTATTATGATGACTGTGTTACATTTGTATATGTTCTTGTTCTAATGTATTACGATTACTGTGTTACATTTGTATAAGTTCATTTTTAATATATTATGATGACTGCGTTAAATTTGTATGTAATATCTTATGACTGTATTACATTTGTATATATCCATGTTGCAATTTATTATGATGACTGTGTTACATTTGTATATGTTCATGTTGCAATATAGTCTGACTGTGTTACATTTGTATATGTTCATGTTGCAATGTATTATTGTGACTGTGTTACATTTGTGTACATTCACGTTGTATTGTTTTCTGATGACTGTGTTACATTTGTGTATGTTCATGTGGTATTGTTTTCTTATGACTGTGTTACATTTGTGTATGTTCATGTTGTAATTTATTATGATGACTGTTACGTTTATGCATGTTCATGTTGTGCTATATTATGATGACTGTGTTGCATTTGTATGTGTTCATTTTGCAATGTATTATGATGACTGTGTTACCTTTATATGCGTTCATGTTATAGTGTATTATGATGACTGTTTTACATTGGAATATGTTCATATTGTAATGTATTATGGTGACTGTGTTACATTTGTAGATGTTCATGTGGTAATGTATTATGATGTCTGTGCTACATTGGTATTTGTTTCAGTTATAATGTATTATGATGAGTGTGTTACATTTGTGTGCTCACATTGTATTGTATTATGATGACTGTGTTACAGTGGTATATGTTTATGTTGCAGTGGCGTAACTACAAGAGACAAAGTGAGGCAATTGCCTCAGGGCACCAAGCGGCAGGGGGCACTTTGGGCAGGGGTGGCTCATCCTATCGGACTGCAGCCCTCCCACTTAGAAAATAACAAAAAAAATCTGTAAAACATAAAAACAGTGAGCGATCCCAGACTGCCTTACCAGCAGTCCTGATATGGACACATGGACATGGAGAACAGAGGAGGTCCAGACTGCTTCAGCTGCAGTCAGGACCAATGAGGAGGACTCAGCTGCTCTCGTGGAACTTTTTCAGTGCGCGGGCTTCGGCTTCAGGTAGGTGTTTGGATTGTGGGCTTGCTTGCTGTTGTTCAGTCGCTTTGTGGATCGGTCGGTTTGTCGGTCGCTGGGCTAGGTAGGTGAAGGGCTGTGTGTTGATCACTGGGTTTGCTTGG